>NC_056585.1:21036304-21201869 GCF_018340385.1 Cyprinus carpio | reverse complement strand
TTATGATTATTATATTTATAATAAGACAGCACTATTATTATTGTAAACGTCAAATATCAAATTATACGATTAATATTATATTTTAATAAGAATAAAGAAAGCACGATTATTATTATTATCCCAAATACCTGATTCAGCTATAATGTCATTGGGACAGGTCAGGAGCAAGAGGTCAAATGCTTGAATAAGACAAAGTGTTCTTATTTTACAGGATAAAGTTTATTTTATTTTAAAATGAGATTTCTATCTGCTTTGATTATTTCACATTAGTATTTCATTCATCTTTGCAATTAGACCAAGGTAACACAGCCAAGTAACAAAGCCAAGATTTTACTCACCACTCGTGCTCATGATGCTGAGACAATAATCCAAGAGTAAAATTTAATATCCAGGCAGCAGCAGTCGCCTTTTGTTCCACCGATAAAATCCAGTTATTGAGCCTCAGCTTGAAGTCAGAGTCGAACCGGTAGAGTGGGATAGAAACTCGAAGAATAATTAATACAAATGTTAAAGCTTCCAACGTTATTCTGGGATGACAGGAGGGCAGTGATCACTTGATTCAAATAATGGGAACGGTGAGTTTAAAGTACTGCACCCCGTGAGTGCAGAGCGGACGACCGGCCTCAAATAAAGCGGGATGTTGCCTAGTCACATCCCATGATCTGCTGCCGTTTCTCGCGTGTAGCCTGAGATAGTGCTGAGCCGCGCTCAGTGTTGCGTACAGTGGACGAGGCGCTGTCACTGTACTCTCGCGCTCGCATCTATGGAAGCGCGCGCCAGGGTGACGTCAGGCAGCGGACAGAGCAGCGTGTTTCCTCACAACACATCTACTCTGCAAGCGCACAGCGCTGGAAACGTTCTCGTTGATTATAATGGCAGCGCTGTGTTTTTGTCTTGTCGCTTGCGGCGGATTTGAGGTGTGAGGTCATGCAGGGGGAAAGTTGAAGGGTAGGGTGGGTTTTTGCAGATTACGGCATTTACTGTATATAGATGTATAGCGCCCTCTTATGCAGAGTGAGAAAAAACACAGTGTAAATACAGCAGATAAAATCGCCTTAATTTAGGAACCTGCCAACCAGCTTCTATGACATTAACCCGATTAGAGCCGAATAATGTTAAATAAAAATAAAAATGACGATTTCTAGTTTCTATTCAATTCTTAGTGTGACATGATGCTCATCTAAGCATCTAAACTAATAATACATAAATTGTGTAGCATGATTCAAGCCTATTGACACATTAACATAACATTCTTATAAACAGCTATATGAACAATGTGTTTGATCTTTTCTATCTATTCTAAATATTTTAGCCTTTCTTTTATTTTTTTTATTTTTATTTATTTTTTTGTTGTTGAAGCCATACAAAAGCTGGAAAAAAAACTACCCTGAAAAATATTCACTAGAGAATTTCAAAATGTTTTATTTTAAAAAATAAAAATAATTAAAGATGACATGCTAACTTACTTATTCCTGAGGGTTTTTCTTCTTCTTCTTCTTCTTCTTCTTCTTCTTCTTCTTCTTCTTCTTCTTCTTCTTCTTCTTCTTCTTCTTCTTCTTCTTCTTCTTTTTCTTTCCCTACACTGAATAGTTTTAGAAATTATTTGTTGGTGAAGTATTCTCAAATCAAGGTCATAACTTTGAACAAATGTTCTATTATCGTTTCTGGAAGAACATTTATCCATAACTTTAGGACAACCTTGCTAGAACGTTGTGAATGTTCCATGTTAGCTGGGAGGGCAACTCATGTCTTCATTGTACAGCTGCACATTTTTTTTTTATGTTTTTGCAACCATAAGTATATCAATACACTCAGAAAAAAAAGGTACAAAAGTTGTCACTGGGGTGGTACCTTTTCTATAGGTACACTTTTGTACCTTTAAGGTTCTAATATGTCCACTTTAAGTACTAATATGTATCTTTAAAGTACCAATATAGACTGTTTAGGTACAAAGGTTTGCCTTTTGAAAAGGTACCGCCCCAGTGACAGCTTTTGTACCTTTTTTTCTGAGAGTGTGGAGAAAACCTCTTACCTTGCAGTTTCCCATTTCTTTTACTCTTGACGTACACTAGTAGTCACTCTTTCATCATTTTACATCTCAGAGTTTTGTGCTTATTGCCCAACCTCACAAAATCGGCCCAAGCATTCATTCCTGAATACACTGCAGCCCACAAAAAAATAAAAGACTTTACACCAGTGCCATTTAGAAAAGTAATAAATCACGTTCACGAGTTCACTGTTTGTTCAGCACAATACAGACTCATAGACCCATGAACTGCACCTTGGTTAATGTTTTTTTTTTTTTTTTTTAATCTGATTAAAAAAAGCCTTAGCCTTAGCCTTGGTTTTAACACTAAGTCTCTTATTTGTAAGTTGTTCTCTTTTGTGTGTCCTAACCTAAAGGCTCTGTGTGTTACCAGTATTTTACTGTCATGTGTACACAGAAACAAAGGCCAAGAGGAAACGGCACAATGGAGGGATGTGACAGGCGCCTCACACACTCTACGTTTCTTCCTCTCTCAGTCTGTCTATCTCACTCCGGTTGCTCTCTTTGCCTGACCATGCAGTGCTCTCGTTCTGACAGTCAGATATTCTGACAGGGCCATAAGGTTAGTGTCTGAGACAGACAGTGTAAGCAGTCAGCATTGTTCTGCCTGTCATAGCATCAGCACTTCTACACTGCCCTCCCATCTGTATGAGATGAATACTTCCTAGTTATGTAGTTTTTCAATTTTAATTATCACATTTACTTTTTAAGCCGATTCTGATCGCCTGTTAGAATGCAGGTCAAATTCCTAGACAGATAACAGTTATTTGTTAGGCATGTGCTGTTTATTACATGAAATGAAGTAATTAAAGAGCATAATTAAACTGACTGACCCACCCTACATAATTGGGGATCATTTTGAGGTATATTAAATTCGTAGATGTTTGTAGATGTTCATTATTATAACCTGCATAGCTTTGATTTTACAGCATGCATATCTTTACTGGTGTGTACACACAATGTAATCTGTACCAGGAATATGTGTGTTGTGTGTTTTCAGCGGATATCTTGGGCTGTACTGCTTGTCAGAGCACTGGATTTACCATTGTACTGAGTCCACAACAACAGGATGTTGCTCTTCCTTAGGACACTGGTACAAAGGGGCATTGGAACGCAGTGCCTCCCTGAACTACCCCCACTCTGAGCTGCCCTCAGGTACTGTACATTCACTAGCCAGAGCCTTATTAACCTGTTATTAGTTTTTGCTACACAAAATGCAGTTTGTATGAAGGGACTTTTAAAGGGCTAGGTCACCCAAAATTGAAAGTTCTGTTCTATATATATATATATATATATATATATATATATTTAAATATTCCGGTTAGTCAGATTCAGAAAATTAATCATTTAGTCCAGTTTGTAGATTAAAATTAAAATGACAGTTCATTCATGGTTCAGTCACTAACTCAATAACTGACTCTTCTGGATTAACTATTCATGTAATTTACTACAGTAAATAGATGTACACACTGTGATGTATATGCTAACCACAAAAAGCAAAAGCATTCCAAAAAGCTTTGGAACACATGCTGTGGAGGCCATCAGCTGCTTGTCTTGTGCGCCAAGTTAATGCCGTGACTATAGTTTGGGCACATGGCCTGATGGCTCCACCAGTGTGGGGGTTTTGATTCTCTATCAGTGATGTGGTATGTAATCCATTTACCCAGACCATCTGTGACCTGTGGCAGGAATTAACCACACCGTAGTACACATACTGCCTTCTTTCACAGCCCAGACAGCCAGTCACATGTCTTACCCCATATATCATTTCAGGGTGACTTTTGTAATAACTCAACAAGAGCCTGTAGAACCTGGAGTCTGTTCCAGGGTTTATATTTAACCAAGAGAGAAAAGCAAGAAATGACTAGCTGAGCCAAGGCCCTGTCTGTTATCTGACCTACTGACGAGATAAAACCAAAGGAGAAGCATTCTTGGAAAAATAAATAACAATGATTTAAAGAAAAAAAAAAAGCACAATTTGAAAGATTTTTACGTGCCTTCTTCACTCAAAGCATGATGGGAATGCACACACACACACACACACACAGACACACATGTGTCTGGATATGCTGTAGAAAGCACCTTTGGAATGTGAGCAAGAGGGCGTATTTTACTGTAATGAAGTTGATCGGGACTGTAGAGGCATTTTGTTGTGTTCTATGAAAAACAAGTCAGACCAGATAGATTACTCTTTTTTTTCCATCAAAGAAAAAAAAGTCCAATTTCTTTCTTTTTTGTTAACTTTCAAAGAAAGGAAAACTGAGTCTAATTAGATAAGAAGTATTAAGATTTTATTTTGATCTTTTTTTGAGTCATGATTTTAAAAGTGTTTGTTTGAAGGTTATAGCACCTTATTAACTGACTAAAGAACTTCTGTCCTGACCTAGAGTCCAACAGAACAGAGTGAGTGAGAGGGCCGGGCTCAAAGAGAGAGAGAAAAAGAGAAACTGATAGAACGAAAAAGCAGCATATCATTTAGGGGAGGAGTTTACATACTTCGTTCAGGAAAAGCTCTAAACTCATGCCACAAGGACATACACACACACACAGACATACACACCCCTTGCCCTACAGGAGCATTACAGACTATAATGTTTAGTTTTAGTCAGTTTGAAAGGAACTTTTCGCCAACTCCACAGAGCAGATACTGACAGATCTATGCGGAACAAACACACAGCCGGGTGTCAGCTGGACAGAGGTATGTTCTCTCTCTCTCTCTCTCTGTATCTCTCTCTGTCTCTCTACCTCAGAGACTATAGTGTGTGTGAGTGACTGTGTACTCAACTAAAATTGCTGTGTTAATACATATCAACCTTTGAATGGAAGTAGGACAAGTGGATGACTTATAGTGTATTTACTTTTTAACTAGTTGTTGAAACCCCAGTTGTCTCTACATATCTTTTAGATAGTATACTTATATTAAAATGTAGATCATTTGTTTTCTCTAACAATATTTCAGTTTGTTTCACTAACTATAGGTTCTAAGAACTTGTTTTTCACCCGGTTTAATAGTATCAGCATGTGCTGCTTGGGCTTAGGCGACATTCTAAACTTAGAATCTAAACCATTTACTCATGTTACAAATCTTCCCCGTTCTTTTCACTGACATCCACACACTGAACCAGTAACCCAGAGAGACACCGCTAACTCCACTGTCCCAGGTGCATGGGACAGTTAAACTTCTTTGTATTGTGTTCAATAGACAATGTGCTGCCAAGCTACAACCGTTTAAGCTACTTTCACAAAATTGGGTGTATAGTTATCAGCACTGACATCTGCACACATATGGGCTCTGGTGTTGTTTTTAGCATAGTAAGTAAAAAAAAAAAAGGTAAATTACAAGTCCATACAAAATTTCATCTGCTGATAAACATTTGCTAAAACAAATTGCGTTCAAATGTATTTTAATCATTCATTTTAAAAGATTACCATAATGACTATACCAGAAAATTTTCATAAAAAGAAATGTCGTTAAGAAGTAAGTAAAATCAATGCATAATTCACACACTGATTATTCCCACGGCAAAACACTTGATTATATACAGATGCTGTAAGTGTTATGCTGAGAAATGCTTCCTGGCTGTTTACAGCTGCTCAGACTCACAAGATCTCCACAGATTCAATTAGAATCTGATTGGGTTCTTAACAAAACACTAAGATGAGCAATATATATATATATATATCAGACTAAATACACATAATGCTGAAACAACAGGATGACAGAACTCTAAGGATATACCATAGGTTGCATCCTAAGAACCTCATTCTTATCATTCTTACTGATACTGAATCCAGATAGCTGGAGTGTTGCTCAGTCATCACATTTCCCCAGTGATTCTCAACTGGGAGACCAAAAAACTTCCAAGAAAGCAGTGAATTGGGCATAAAAATGGTAAATTCATTGTTCATGCCCACAACATCAGCAGATGTTAAACATTTGTACTGCCAAGTTGTTCTTCTTTTTTTTTTTTTTTTTTTTTGGTAGTCTTCTAGATACTTTTATATTCTTTCTTTTTTGGGGGGTAGTCTTCTAGATAAATTTTTAATTCTTCCTTTAAACAACTTACAGACTTGTTGAACAGGGCAGGTGGCACGTTTAAGTTGTTCTAATGACATTAAGAATGTTCTAAGAACATTAAGAATGTTCAAATTTTTGCAGCTATTTTTATTTTTTATTTTTTGCATCTGCATAATTTTAAAAGTTATCAAAAACAGCTTTGGTACATATTTATTTATTTGGTTTTATTAAATGTACAACGCCTTAAAATTATTATGAGTATTAGTAATGACAGCCCTTAAATCCTGTAAAAAAGTAAATAAATAAATAAAAACATAAAAAAAAAAAACCTCCTCTTTACATTCAATCTATCTTTGGAATGATCAAAACTGGCTGAAAGTAATGATGCCAGACATAAAGAGGCCTATGGTTTTCTAAGAGCCAGACATGTTAGAATGTCCAACCTGGAGCTGTTAGCCCTAATATTACAACGTCTAGTACAGAAGCGAAATTTATTACTAGTAAATAAAAAATGTTTATTTGCTGTGAGTAATGCCCATTAATTCACTGGGCCTTTTGTCCCCATATGCCAGCTATGTGAGAATGCTGCTACTCTTACTTTCCACAAGAGCCCCTGACACAGAGAGGCACTGACCAGCCCACACAAACATGCCAGTAGTGCTTCACTCATCTGCTGAGTGGACACAGAGAGAAAAGGGGAGAGTACAAAATAGATGGAAGTTAGAAATGAGCAGTAGCGAGAGTGCGGTTTAAGCAGGAGAGGAAAATGGAAAGGAAGAGAGAGAGGGAGAGGAGTGACTCCATCGATAAGTGGATCTATTGTCGAGCGGGCACTATTGAACCTGAGTGTGAAGCTTGCTGTGTACATCATGGCATGCTGCTGCTGCTACTGCTGTCCGATTCCGTGCCTCAGAAACTGCTTCTTATTTTCAGGTTGGTCCCATCCTGGCTTTCATAGATTTTTGCCATGAGAAGAAAGAGTAACTTTCACAGGGAGACATCACAGTGTTTCTGTCAGTCATGGGTAATAGCTTTACCCATGAAGGTAATGCAGGATGTGCACTTCCCTTAGGTGGCAGTTTGTGTGCCTTGTTGTTGTGTGTAATGCTGTGATTGCCTGTTGCGACTAATTACGTACTGTTGTTGCTGTGCAAGTTTCTGACATATTGTTTTGCTGCTTGTGTGATTTCAGATCGTTTACTATCAGCTGTTGACTAATAACTAGCAAATACTGTACTTTCATGATATAAGATTGTATCAAGTTGAAAATACATGAGGATTTGTAATGCAAGTGTCAGGCAAATTCAATATGAGGGTTAATTATGTATAAGTTTGTCACTGTCTGCATGCGCACACTCCCTCTCTTAGATCTTGGTCTGGTTTTGCACATGCCTTCGTTATTTGAAGGCTGTGGCTGTGACAACGCTTCAGCTTGTCAGATAGCTAATTTAATAACACTCCCTTAAACATCACCCTCCCTTTCAATAGCGATATCCCCCGCTGAGCTCGATGCCTTATGGAATGACCCTCCATACGCTTTAGCAGCCGTCAGTGAGCTCTTTTCACCCAATGACGCCATGACAGCTGGTAAGAGGATTTCTTGAGTAAAGCATGAGTGTTTCAGCAAAAAATAATGTTAGAATATATAGGAATTTATAGGAAAGAGTTTTACATGATTCTAATATAAATGTATTTTGTGTTTAATAAATTATTTTAAACAACTGTCTGAAACATCCTGTCTTTTCAACGAAATTCTGGGAAGGTCATACCCAGCCGGAGATGAGGAAGAAGCTATTATTTAAGCCATCTGGCTGATATTTATAGAGCCATTATAATATGGCTTGCACTTCCTGTTTATGTCCACAACTTTATGAGCTTGTAAACAAAGCTCTGATATTTTCATAGCTACAAACATGCTAATTAGCACCAACTGTATCATGTTTTTGAATAAGGAACTATTGTACATGGTGATGACATTACACATTCAAACATAGGAAGTGCATACCTGCAAAAGGAACCTTATACTTGTCCTTAATTATTCAATAATTCATCAGTCTTATCCCTCTTCAGCCATTCAGAGTTGCTTTTCTGTAAGTTTACAGATTAATTATGAGGTGCAATGGATGTTCACTGAACTACATACCAAATGCAGTTGCATTCTGTAAAGCTACGTTGACCCCAGTTTCCTTTGTTTTGCCATTGGAGATGAGGAAGCGGAGGCTGAGGCCGAGGTGGAGGCAGAAGGCATAAGCAGAGAAATTTACTGGAGGAGGAAGGAAACATTCAGCGGAAGTAGCAAAGTATCTTCAGCAGGAGAACGCTTCTCTTCAGGTATCTGCTTTATGGATCTCTGTGTCCCATACACTTGCGTGGAAATAATGGCCCCTATCTCTATAATAGCCTTTAATGGCTACACTTCTTAAGCTCACTCTCATAACTAATGCCAGACTTCCTTAATGTGTACACTTGCCCTAATGGTATGTCTTAAGTGATGTGGTCACTCATAGTGCTGTTCCTGCAAAAAAAAAAGTTTGCTAAGCATACTAGCATTGTGATGTTGGACAGCAATAAATCACACTCTACATCAGTAGAGCATTCTAGTTACTGATAATGCAATTGATCAATTAGTTTCTTTGTGGTGGATACTTAACTCCATTCCCTTTTGCTTTTTGGAGATGTTGTTTTGTTGTTTAGCGGGAGGCGACGATCTGGGGTAACACCTGACGGTGAGCTTCAGGAGGCGTTACGTACCAGACTCCGAGTAGTAGAGAGCAACAGCCAGGATGTTGTTCAGCTCTTTAAGGTCAGACACAGAAGTATTCATGCAAAACATGCACTGGCACCACTGATGAACTTATTACATAGGGTATTTTATTCTTCATTATATTGTGACCACTGATACTATCCACACAGGATCTGTCTGCAAGACTAGTGTCTGTTAATGCTGAAAAAGACAGCTTTATCATCACCTTTAAGACTGTCGAAGAGATTTGGAAGTTCTCCACTTACCTGGCACTCGGTTAGTCACACTGGAACTAACTTTCTTGCACTTCTACAGTATGATTCCTTGTACTGTTCTAGCTTAACAAGTATTGCTATTATATTCTAGGATATGTAGCAAGATGTCTTGAAAATTTTCTCTGTGACCAGTCGTTCTGGCTGGACCCTGCATTGCTAAGCGATGTGGAGATCTGTGTAACAGTGGATGAAGACCACTTAGCTACTCTTTACCTAGGACTTCTGCTACAGGAAGGTAATGAGCCGCCACAACTTGCTGATTTCTCAACAGTTAACAAAATCACGTGTAACCACACAGTAAATGGACAAATTGGTAGAATGATATGGATAGCTTTATCTAGAATATGTTCTAAAGTCCACTATTGAAATATTGGTGATTAACCAATTCAGAGGTCAAATAATCTGAAAATAAGATTGGGTAAAATGTGAAGGGATAGTCTCAAGATTTCCTTGGGTTTGTTAACATACAAAATATCTTGCTTCTATGAATTTTGTTAGTGTAAACCACCTCATTCATACCAAAGTCTCTCCTAGACATTCACAATTGATAACTAGTATTTAAAGGTAAATATTAGTACTTAGATGATACATATTAGTACATTGTTATAGGGTACCACCACAGTGACAGCTTTTGTGCCTTTTTTTCTGAGAGTGTAGAAAGGACTATGAAACAGGGATAGTTACTAAGAACATTTTCATTACTGTTTTAGGTACATTCTTTGCCAAGACTTTATATAACAGTGATTGCAGAGAGGAGGAAGAGGAGCTGACCTATAGGAGGAATGACCTGGTCATGGTTAAAGACATAGGACAAGAGACAATTTGGGAGGGTATGCTGCTGTCCACAGGCCAACATGGTCTGGTGCCTGTGCATGATATGCAGCCTCTGCCCTATCCATTTTATCAGTAAGTGACACTGACCTTCTAAGCTCATGGTGACTGGGAAAAAGGAAATGTAACAACATATGTCTGGCTGAATGACTACTTCTATTCTACACATATTGTTTTAGGTTATCTCTTACAAATAGAGTTAATTTTTTTTTTTTTTTTTTTTTTTAGGTGGTTCCTTAAGAAATATCCCGGGAATGCAGGAGGGATTCCAGTTACAGAAGGCCTCTTCGATCATCCTGTTGGTGAGATTCTTCTTAAGCATCTAGAAAACCATTTTTCAAATAACCCTTAAAATGAATATTCAGAGTTAAGCCCAGTCAACAGAATTTGTGGCATACTGTTTCTCACAAAAATTAATATATCCCTCCTTTCAATTATCTGGCTTACAGTGAAACACATACAGTGGAAGTGAATGGGGCCAATACATTAATGTTATAATACTCACTGTTATAGTATAGCCACAGGACATAAAACAATATGCATGATGAATTTAGCGTGAAAAAGGGTGTGTGTTGTGTAAAATGTGTAAAATTATATTTCAATTTGCAAATACCATTATAAAATAACTCATACAAGCCTAAAATGACTGTAAAATTATTTAAAGTTTTACACATAAATAATAAACAATTAATTAATGAGAAGTTTTAAATAAAATAAGCTTCACAATTTTGCTTTCCATTAAAGTCCATCAAAAGAATCAAGAAATAATTGTTTATTTCTACCTTAGAACTGCCTCAATGTAACCTCTTTTTTTCTTGTTTTTAAAGAAAACAAGCAACATGTAGTTTTTTTGTGGTCATACCACAATGATAAATCCTGTCAGTTGAGTCTAACTTTAATTGAACCCAGAATATGTGTTTAATTAATAGTCATCTAAAATGTAGTGATACCAAAAATCCCACCTTCCTTTTTGCTTCCCTTTCAGTGGTGGGGACTTGTGTAGCAGTAGTGGACCATAACCCAATTGTTAAAGATGAGCTGCACTTACGCAAGGGAGACATAATCAAGATTGAGGGATTTCTTTTCAATGCTCTGAACATGTTCATAGGAAGACACCTCACCAGTGGAGAGATAGGATTTGTTCACAAGGCCAGTGTAAAACCTCAGAGTATTGAGCCTCTGTAAGTAAACAATTCAGCTATTTATATTCACAGATTCAGCATGTGCTCAAATAAATGACCTTCTCTTTATTTTGTAAAAAACATTTATCTAATGTGCCTCTTGACGATACTGACATACCAATTGAAAGCAACCAGCTGGCAAACGCTATTTTATTCTGTTGACCTTTGTGAATGTGCCTCTGTCTAGCTGGGGGTGATGAGGGTGTTGGAAGGGGGGCTAGTGGAGTTATGTGATGATGTGATGAAGCTATCCAAATGAGAGTCATGTGGCTGATAATGTTGTCTTTGTTGGCTTTGCACAGCAATGGACAATTGGTCTTTCTCAGTGAGGAGGAAAGGGTGGCCCTGACTAAACTTAACCCCTGCTTTGAGCCCTGCCAGTCTGATGTACTAGCAAATCTATCCTGCACTGATATAAGCACTGTGTATAGACTGGGTAAGAGGTGAAAAATGATCTCTCTGGGAGACCTCAAATAATGTTTAAAGGAATATAGGTCATATTAAAGAATTTTCATGTTTTTTTACACTTTCACACTGCAGATAGACTTGATGACTCTGATTTCACTTACATAAGAAATCATCCAAAGTCAGGTAAGCCCCTTTTTAAAGTTAGACATAACACATAACAGGAAATGTTGCTACATGTATGCTTTTATCAATGCTGTCTTTCTACAACTTCCGGCTGTATGGAATTAACAATTAACAATCACCAACTTGTTCTTCATTTTGTTGCACAGTCATACGGTCCACATTTTCCTTTCCTTCCTACTCTCCTACTCTTTCATTACATAATTTATTATGTAAAATCAACAATTCTGACATTTACTCTTTGTATAATCTGCAGAGCAGAAATCTACAGTGGATCAAAGAAGGAGCACCATTTCTGAAAACAGTGGTGTAACTCCCTACCACTCGTCACCACGGCAATCGTTCTGTGCCTCTCGGAATCATCTCGACCGGGACTCTGAGGTCCTCTCCTTTAGCCTGGAGGACACCTTTAGAGAGATGGATGAATATGAGGAAGACCCTCCAAACTTCATGGATGAGGGTATCTGGGAGGCTGATGAAGCCGAGAGATGTGACCCAATCCTGACCCTCCTAAATCTGGAATATTTCCAGGACACATTTCAAACTCTTTACGACCTCTCCTACTCTTTCCTGGACACTTTCTTCCATGGCCTTGCAGAGGATGAGGTGCTTCAACATCTGGAAAACTTGCGAGAAGGAGCGAAGAAAGGCAGGATGCTCTGGGCCCACCGGCGAGCCTGCTTCCTTCTTGGCCGGCTATGTGCCAAGAAACTGAAGTACTCGCAAGCACGAGTGTACTTTGAGGAGGCTCAAAAGGTCCCTGTAAATGGTTTTGATGACAAACCCCTTCTAACAGCCCTGTATACCAATCTCACTGCTGTTTACCTCAAACAGAAGATGATGGACAAGCTGCCATTCACTCTAGAAAAGGCAAGTGCTCTAATTATGTGTCTTCCTTGCCACAACTTCTGCTCTGTGGATGAGTTTGAGCTGCTCAAACCAATCATGCGCAAAGCCATAATTGAAAAAGACAAGTACCTAGAGGCACGGACATGCTACCTCTCCCTCTGTCTCTTTCTCCGTCTAAGAAAAATAGAGGATGCTTTACCTTTTGTAGAGAGACTTCAGTTCCTTACTATCACTCTGTCTGCGGAACAAGGGAGGCCAATTGCCCCAGTTGATCTCAACTGGATGCTGTGCAGGCTTTATCATAAAAAGTATTTGCCCTACCTCACACTAGCTTCTTTAAGTCTAGACTCAGGGCAAGAGCATTCCTTGGATGATGCATTCCAGAAAATTGAACTCTTTATCAAAAACTCAATAAGGCTTAATCCGCACTGGAAGGAGAGTACTTCTGTGCTTCCTGCACAGGTGGTGGTCTACCTTCAGCAGGCCTTGTCAATAGCTAGTCAAGGGGAAGACTTGAGGACTCAGAGGGACCTGTGCCTGAGCCTGGCTAGTGTTTACCAGCAGCATGGAGCTTTAGAGAAGGCTGTGCCCTTTGCCCAAAAAGCAGCACAGACTGGAAGCCAAGTTAATGAAGAGGAGGGATTTGAAGCATCCATACTGCTGGCCTGGCTATTGGTGCTAACAGAGGAACCCATACAAGCTCAGAATACGCTGCAACCTATGCTTAAATCTTTGGATGAAACAGACAGTCCGACACAGCGTGGTGTAGTCTACAACCTTTTAGCCCTAAGCCTCCGCAAACAGGGAAGAGTCCAGGAAGCAGCAAGAAACTTTTATTGCGCTCTGCAGATCTCTCGAGAGAATGGGAACAAGCGTAATGAAGCACTAGCACTGGCTAACTTGGGCTGCTTATCTCTATCTGTAGGGGCTTCGGGCTTAGCAGAGTGTTTCCTACTCAATTCCCTGCACCTATTCCAGTTTCTCTCAGAGAGTCCCACAGATCAGGAGCATGTCCAGGCTTTGCTTTGGCTTGGCAGGAGCTACAGCGATAGAGGAGGGAGTCAGGAAGTCAGACTATGCTTTGAGATGGGCCTCCTTATTGCTATTAGTGCCAACAATCTGCACAGTAAGTATAACAAGATTGACTTTTCTGGATTGCATCATGAAAGTTTGCATCTATACCTGACACCTATAGTGACACCAGAATGTATTTTGACACTTAAGCCACAATTAAAATGTATAAATATATTGGGATTATATAACAAAATATCAAAATAAGTGTGATTTATTTAAAAGATATATAGCACAAGCACACTTTCCAATCAAAACATTTCACAAAATGATGACTTTAAAATTAAGATTATAAACGTCATGTTCAAATTGAATACAAAAATTCTTGGACACTTTCTGGTGGTCAAACTTTGTGTAATGTTTATTAGTAATATGATATTTATTATTAATATGACAAACTGAACATGGTGGTTATTCTAATAGGCCACCTGGGTTGAACTTGAGGTGGACTTACAACCACGAAAAATGACCTCAAAACCAATTGGTTAAAAATTAATTAAAAAATGCCTCAAAGGGAAGTTCGTCCTGAGAAATGGTCCATTATCATTTGTTTGCAGAAGTTTGAAATTTTATATGTAATGCAATTAAATTCAGACATTTTTAAGAGTGAATAATAAAATAAAAAACTCCTTCCAAATCCAGGTCAAATGGTTGTGGCGAAAGTTCTAAGTCGCCATTATGCTGACTTGCTGCTGTATGGACAGTGTATTGTTTACTATGAGCACTGTGTGGGGCTGTGCAGAATGCTAAAGAATAAACAGCTAGAAGGAGAGTACCTGGAACTTCTCAGCAACCTCTATCTCTCACTAAACACTGAGAAGTAAGAGCTACTCTAAACACAATGTAGCACTATTGCCAATACTGTGACACTTGATCAATCGAATCAGTTAATAAAAAACAAATGAATCGGTGCATTAAAAAGTAGTAATTTATTTAAAAAAAACTTTGCAGGTCATCAAGAAAATCTCTTGATTATTCAAAGCAAAGCTTAAGGATCTCCATAGACCTGGGGAAAAGACAGGAAGAGTCTGAGACATGGCTGCAAGTGGGCCGTATCTACTATCTGATCCATGAAGATGAACTGGCTGACATGTACCTAAAGGTAGACAAAGGACCAAACCAGGGTATTACAAAAGGAGTTAAAGTTAATTATTGATTAGAGTTATAATTTTTGCATATCCATTTGGAAAAGTATGCCACTAAATATGTGACAAGTCTAATCTTTAAAATTTTAGTCTGTGGTAAAAGAAGCTTATTACCATATCACATACATGTATGTTTTTATCAGCTGTTATGACTATATATTTTGTTTAAACTGTTTACAGGCAGCAGTAAAGACAGCCCTGAGGATGAATGACCCATGCTTTGCTATGAGCATTTATGAGGAAGCAGGAGATGTGTTCTTCAAAGGACACAGAAACCAACTGGCTGCCCTACCTTTTTACAGAGTAGGCCCTCATCTTGGGTTCACAAAAGATATTACAGAGACAGTTCGATAATAGATAATAGAAATGTAGGATTCCATGCTAAGTCACATGTTATTCATCTGAATCTATCTATCTTTTTTTTAAAAGGATGGGAGTTTGCCATTTGCGCGCAGCATTAAGGATGTGCACTCAGAGTTTAGGCTTTTGAGCAAACTCACAGAGCTCCTGATAAAGCAGAAGCAGTACGAAGAGGCACTGCAGTATGCCACACTCGCAGTGCAGGTCAGCGCCACAACTGGTAAGACCTTTATATACATCAACAACACAGTTTAAAAAGCTATAACCTTGGGAATTTAAAGCCAGTGAAGTACTCTTTAGAAAATTTTGACTATAGACCCTGTAAAATGATGATGATTATTTTTAATAATAATAATAATTTATAATAATAATAGCCAATTTGAATGCACCTTTTGCTTGGAAGTCTTACCAGTAATCGATGTGGCCCCCTGCTGGAGACATATGTCCTCAGTCTACACCATGCAACATTTGCAGAAAACATCATAATACATGCAATTCAAGATGAAATCTAAACAGACCCAGTGCATTGACTTCACAGAAGTAAAATGGGCTGTGAAGTACATAATGCATTAGGTTTTCTTCTGTACTGTCAGGCAGGCAGACAATTCAACTGTCAATTTAATTGCTCATGTAAATAAATACCAATAAATTATGTAAATTTGATGTCCAACAACAAATATTTGATAAAAAGTATCATTTTAATCAAAATAATTGAACTCCATCTTAACATTGACAAACTGTTTTACAGAATGGGAATATGTGTAACACTTTCAATTTATTACATTTACAGAATAATTAAATAAATTCTCAAGCAGACTAAACAGTATGTCAGCTTCTGATGTGGCAACTGGCCCACATTAAACTCTACCCTTTATGATAAGGTGTTCAATCTAAAGCGCTCTAATGATTTGTACAACTTAAACTTTTTCCACTGCAGTTTGCTCTGTGGTCTGGTCTCTGATTTTTTTTTTTTTTATATGTCACAAATCATTTTGTGTGTGATGATGGTTAACTAAAACTAGGGTTAAATTATATACTGACAGATAGGAAAGTGCAATAACCTGACAAAGTTTGCTCATTTTAATATTAAGTGCTTTGTGTATTTCTTACAGGTGTTCCTCTGAATGAGAGAGTGTCTTTTCATCGTCTTGCTTCAGTGTACTTCTCTCTAGGGAAGTATGAGATGGCTGAGAACTACTACCTGAAGTCTCTTTCACTCTGCCCCACTGCACTTGAACATGCCATTGAAGTTCGGTATTATGTTAAAGTGTACTGCAGACTGGCTGACATGACCCTATACAGATTAAAGGTGAGACTCTCATTATGTTTAACATTTTACAGGTACATCCATCCTAGACTGAATATTTTGAATGTAAGAGTACATGCAGAAAATCATGCTCTCACATGCATACGCATGTATTTTTGTTTTAAAAACCTTCTATGAATCTGATTCTCACCATTTGTAAGAAATTTTCCATATGTAAACACAAATTGTGTGAAATTGTAAGTGAATGAGGCCCAAACTATCTACAAAAATAAGTTTAACAGTAACATTCAGAGTAAATTAATTTGATGAAGAATGTTTATTATTACTTTTTTCTGCCTTAGGATGCTTTTGATGCCATGGGCTACTTCCACTTAGCCCTGGCGGCAGCACTGGAGGACAAAGAAAGCCTAAGACACTTTACATAATCTACATGAAGCTTGCAGAGATCCATGCCAACTACATACCCGATGCTGAACTGAGTAAAAGCTACATGGAAAGAGCGCAGAGCTTGAGGAAGGAACTGGCAGGATACACAGACTCAAGTGACACAGAAGAAACACATCAGGACCCAGCTGAGGCAGAGCCAGATACTCACACCAAAACTGGTCAGTCAGGACTCCAGCAGGGCACCAGTACTCTACAGAGTCCAGCATGACAGACACCAGCCTCACAATCAATGCTCAGGAAGAGTCTGAGCACATACTAACTACACACAAGTCACAAAGAAGACATGGACACTAACATATCGGAGGAAACAGATGCGGGGCCTCCTGATCAAACCAATCCAGAGACTAGCTGTGCTGATAATACAAACCACACTTGTCAAAGCAGTTTGAAGGAGGGCTTGACTTTTGTATTGTGAATCAGAAACAGTTCTATCACTCTGAAAAATGTACTTGTTTTAATGAAGACCTGCAATAAGACAGTTTTTTTCCTTTTTTTTAAGCAAATGTTTAAAATTCCATAATATATTTTCTATTAGTGTTTCAAAGTGAATTTTAAAGATATTGCATAACTGTAAATGAATTTGTATATCTGTAAATATGATTGTTTTGTTTGTTTGTTTTTTTATCTGTCTACCCTCCCTGAGGGCTCTTAAAATGTTTACTTACTGTAATTAAAAACTAATTAAATTCTTTTAACGTCCATGGGCAAAATACCGATTCTATAGCATTTGCATGATCCCACAAAGCAGTCTAATTTTTAATGAAGCTCTCTTAACTAGAACTGGCTTAATGCTCAATTCAGTTAGGCCTACAGTATGTATTTATTTATTGTAATTTTGAAGTCAGAGATAACTTGCCACTTCAAACATCTTAAACATCAAATCTAACCATTAAACATCATCTTAACTTTAATCACAAACTGCCACTCTGAATAGTAGGCTCAATCATTCCCTTATGAAAAAGAAGTTTATTCAAGTGTGCTATTAGTATACTTATTTTAAAACTTAAAATAGGAAAGTATGCTTTTTTAGTTTACTTTTAATGTACTTCTCAGAAATGGCCTTTATGTACTACTCAGAAATATACTTAAAATTACATTTAAGTATACTTGACTTATACTTACAAAAAGTCTAAATATATTTGAGCTATACTTGTGCTCCCTAGAATCCATGTTTTCATTGTTATACGGTAGAGGGCGCTAGTACACATCTTCTGTACAGAATTCCAAAAAAGTGAAGAAGAAAAAGACAACAGATACTAACACATGTAATCTAACACGATTATCTGACATGAAACAGCATCAAAACTGTAACGTTATGGAATAAAATGTTGACTGATGAAGAGGTAATAATTACAGTCAAGCTTTGGGGTGTTGATTGACCCCATCTACATTTTGATTATCATTCTGAATGTTTTTTCAGCTTTTTGTTCAAAATGTTATTTCTTTTTTTTTTTATGAAACTTACCGACATTAAAGTGTTAAAAAAGAATGGATGAAGCTAGAATAAAATGTTTTTGTTTACAAGCAGATACCCTGTTCTTCTTTTGATGTTTTGTATGTTCAGATATTCATAGAACAAAATATATACAAATTAAAACCTAAATAGGGACATAGTAGTATACTTAAAGTATGATGTAAAGTTCACTTGAAGAAAACTTATGAGTATACTTTTCAGTATAAAACTACTAAACTAGTAGTTTACTGAGACTATACTTCAAAGTGTACAAAGTATTTAATTAGTAAACTATCAGTATACCTATAAGTTCTCTTTTAGTATAATCACAGTACAAACTACAAACATAGAGGTAAACTATTTGTGTACTCAAAGTTTGCTACTGTTAGACTAAAGTATACTTAAAAGTATACTTTTATATACTAGAAAGTGGGCCAATTTAGTCCCAATGAGTATTGAAACAGTACACTTAGAAGTATACTACTAGAACACTGATATTTGTATACTTGGTACATAAAGTATACTTAAAAATATACTTGAACTTTACTTAAGTATACTTAATAAAATAAACTTGAAGTATACTACTTTTTGGTATGGGTTGCCACCACTAACCAAAAAATAAATGTGCTTAATTAAAATGCCCATAAAATAATTTTCAGAGGCAACTCTTACATGAGTCAGAAAACTGTCGTTTATGGTTAACTTACTTATATTTCGACTCTTTCGGTTGCGTTATCTTAAAAACCTCCGAAACGGTTGTAGTTTCTGCTCAAAATAAAATGTAGTATTGTACTAATGTTATCCTCCACTAGAGGGAGGTATTGGCTATGGTGATTCACTTCACTTCTGAAACACAGTATTCCTCTGTGATTATGGTAAGAGAGAGCATACTATTCTTAAAACAATGAAAATTTACCTGTTTTTTTTATTTATTTATTTTTTGTTAATAACAAGGACGATTAATCCACTTTTTTTTCTGACCGCGGAAGTTCCACATGATTCATACCGGAAGCCTGCTGCAACTTAAGTGTTTTAATTATATTAACAAACTTTGTTTTCTTAAGTGGCAGTGGGCACTGCTGGTGTGCCAGCAGTCTAGAGCTCTCTCTCTCTCTCACTCTCTCTCTCTCTCTCTCTCTGTTAATAAAAAGTAGGCAAAGCGCCCTGCAATTTTAAATCCACTACAGCAGCTCAGTTTTCAAATATTGCAGTTCTGTGGTTGTTGGTCACCAAAGGATATCACATTTCTGTCTTACATTGCTGTGTTAAAGCTTCTTCAATGGTTTTTCCCAATCAGACCACAGTGATGCCTATTTGGGTGTTCATATTTGTTTGTTTGATAGTGTCTCTACACAGCTGAGTTTAGGCTGCACTGAGGTGGCTCTGTGCCTTCTGGTGGTGAATTATTATAGTGTGCACAACTTGGAAAATTAGTTGTATTTTTATTAAAGTCTTTTATTGGTTATACATTGCAAATTCGATTGCATTTTGACATATATGTTTTTTATTCGGATTAGAAAGATTTTTGACATTCCTAAAATACATAACTGTTTTTTATAAAATGTAATCTTAAAGGACCTGAAACATATACTGGTACTTGATCATTAAGCTTGCATTGGTCCCAAATTGCGCTGAAACCTAATTACCTTAGATGCGATTTGTTCATGGGGCTGTTTGTGAAGTACAGACGACACACCTCACAGTTTGCCTCTTTTCATTTAATTAAAGTCATCCTTTTCATTTAATCCCATAATGAGCACATGGCTAATTCACCCAGGGTGAGTATTGTGCGCTATATGTGTAATGTTTTGCAATCATTATAGCTAACAATAACTTATTCCAGGCACAGACAGAGGACTAAAAGCTTTCTGAAGGGACTTGGTTAAAAAGTGCTTTTTTCATCAGGAGGCTTCAAATTAATATGAACATTACGTTCTTAATCAATTTCTGTGCTTTCTCCCGCTGTACTGCAGTTGTAAGGTTCAACTCCCACACCATCAGAGCTTCTTTTAGACGGAACCTGAATGCAGGTCATTCTCAAACACAGAAAAGAATCCAATTATCAGCACTCACTGTGCTATATGAAAACTTTCTTTCAGTATTGTGTTTTAGTGGCTTGAGTTGTTTCTGACCTGGCACATGTAACATGCAAGAGTGAAGAGTTGGCTAACCCAGCAGCCAGTAACAAAGGCTGAACTGTGCAAGGTGGTGTTGGGGGTGTGCCAAGTTTGGTGTGCTAGAGCTGCCCTGCCAACACCGTGCCACCATCAATCACTTCATAGATGCTGCAGTTGCAGCTCCTTCACAACTGGTCAAAACTTATAGAATAAATGAGATTTTTTTTATAAACATTTATGCTTACAAGTACAACAGTGGCCTATATTGTGAAGGTATTTTTACAATTTATGGTGTAAAGAACGTTTTTACATTGTAATATATATAAATTAAAATGAAATTTATTTCTGTGATTGCAAAAGCTGAATTTTCAGCCATCATTACTCCAGTCTTCAGTGTCACATGATCCTTCAGGAATCATTCTAATATGCGTGATTTGGTGCTTGCAGTTATCATTGATACTCAGCTATTAATACCTTGTTCTTATTATTATCAATGTTTTAAAACAGTGTTTTTTGCAGCTTAACAGACACAGACAAAGCATAATATATATATATATAGTATAAGATATATAATTATTATATAAAACACGTATTATGATAATTATATATATATAGTGGAAACAGTATGTCACAATATTACTGTTTTACATGGTGGTTTTTTATTTAAAATTAATGCTGTGCAGCATGGGTGAGCATAAAAGACTTCTTTCATCAACATTACAAATCTAAATTATTCCAAACTTTTGACTAGTATAAACATAGGGTTTGTAGTTAAAAGTATTGCACTCAGAAAATAGGCAGGCTCATGGGCAGCAAATATCTTGGCAGGTAAGTTAAAGACTTTAAATAGAGCTCTGGAGAGACAGGTTTCTCCTCTAATGAGCCACAGTTGGGTTTCCAATAAATCTCCTCAAACTCCATATTAGTGCAGCGCGCTTCTTATCACTGTATGCCAGGGCTGTCTCACCCCATAAACCACAGGCAGTGATACACTGAGCATTACCTTTAGCCGTGGATCAGTTAATTCCCACTGATCTCAAGAAAAAAAGAGAACACACACGGTGTGATTTTTAATTTAATGTTTTTGAAAAAAAAATATAAGGGAACCATTAAAAATATTTGTGGAAAGAAGCAGTGATCATAATGTTAAATTTGTCGCAGTCTGCTTATAATGAACTTTAGTGGAATAAAGGAGGAAAAACGTTTTAGTAACACACTGAATAGCTGTTGATTCCTGGGGGAAATCAGCATTGTTTCTTTGCTTGCAATGGCTTCCAGGAGGATGCAAATTACATATTAATTGTGACATCTTGCTTTTAAGTTCATTGAGCACTCATTATAATTAGCTATAGTTATTATAGACCTCATCTCTGCTTTATCATCTGCAGAAGTGTTTTGCAGTGCAGCAGATCATGTGTGTGTGGAACGTGATGTGTTAAGGTGTTAAGGTGTTACACACCTAGCTAGTTATGTTCAGGAAGGGCTGACACCTCTAATTTGGCATCTGTTCTCTGGCCCTCCTCACTTGCGTCACACTGGGATTTTACCGTATTGATTGTTTGTTGCTGAATTAATCTCATGCAACCGTCAACTAAGACATTAGTTTTGTACTAATATGCTAGTTAATGAAGCATAAAAATGTTGTTGGATCACAAAAACTAAGACTGTGCTCCTGCTTCTTGCATGCTAATTCATTCTTTAAAATAAAGGTTACTTCAGCTTGAATGCCATATTAGAGCCAGTTCTCACACACACACCACACACACACACACACACACCACACACACGCACGCACGCACCCGCACGCACGCACGCACACACACACACATGCTGGGGTTTTAGGAGTTTAATCACATGATGCTTTTTTTGTCTTATTTATTAATTAATTTTAAAATATATACAAAAGCAGCTCATACATGAATTTATGTAAATGTCTTCAATGATGAGAATGTATTTATTTTATTTATAGGGTGTTACAACTATCCTTATAGAACAATTCATTTAAAAAAAAGAATGAAATAAATAAAAAGGAGACAGTAGTTTAACAAAGTTGTTTATTATACAAAAGAGACAAAAGTTTTTAATAATAGGTTTCTTTAATAAAAAACATAAGGTGTTTACTATTTTTAGCCACTGAGGTACCTTTGTTTTTTAAGATTGTTGCTGCAAGCTACACTAAAAGTGAAATAAAAATTTAAATTTCAACATGTTATCATCGGAAAGACCATTCAAAAGCCCATCTGGAGCTGTTCTATTTCTTGTGCTTGTCTCATTTGCCAGGGCAAATAAAAACACCAAGATTGGATAAAATGCTTCATTAACACCTGTTTCTGTGACATCACTCTACATCTCACATTCCTGCATGATTCTGTAAATGATGAAAAAAGATGAATAAGACGTGTGCAAAGGCATTTAATTGAAAACAGCTTTCTGCTCTGAAATCAATAACTCTGAATGTCTGTTTTAAAATAGTAAAACAATCATCAATGACTGAATTGCAACCGTAGAAGCAAAAACTGAAGTGGACACAGTTACCTTTAGGTTGTTAGTTCTAGAGAAATCCAAGGTCTGTTTCTTAATGGAATAGTACACCCAAACGTGAAAAGTCTGTCAATATTTACTCACCCTCATGTCATTGCAAATATTTTGCAGAGTTTTTTTTTTTTTTTTTTTTGCCCTCCAAAATACAGTTTTCCACTTAAAAAATATTTTTCTTCTAACAATTACTCCCCATATTTTTTTGACAGTCAAAAAAAAAAAAAAAAAAAAAAAAGAAAAGAAAAAAAAAACAATGTAAAATACTTTTATAAGAATCTCATGTCATCATTTACAGCACATTTTCTTTGGGGTAAAAACATTTTGTGTTATGTGTCTCCAGTTAGTGCCATGTACATCAAAGCAGCGAGTATAATACCTGGAAACTCCTGGTGAAAAGAAAAACAACAACAAAAACACAACAACAACAACAACAGCAACACATGCTGTAACAGAAGTCCAGTGACACCCCTGCCAGCCTCCTCCACTTAATGTCTCTTTGAGTAATTCCACAGACAATTATGTCTCCATTTCTGTTACCATGTATGGCCTCTGTGTTCTCCTTTATGACAATAAACCCCCGGCATTTATTCATTCTGCATTTCAAAAGCTCTAAGGCTTGTATCTGAGAAGTAACACACACAAAAAAAGGAATGAGGGAGTGAAAAAGACGGACATATACCATCAGGATTCGGTGCTGGATGGATCTGATTTCAGTATGGGCGGACAGCCAGGATAACAGATGGTCATGTGATGACAGCAGCAAGTAATTTACACTAATAAACACTAGTCCTGTTTCACAAAGGCAAAATATTATATTCAGAACCATATGGTAGTCTTCTGATATAGAATGAGGCTTTATCTAAAGTGGAAACAAAAGGCTTAAGCACAAGATTAATGTTTCTGCCTTTGGTTATTTAACCTATGTCAAATAGACATCATACAAAGTCATCTCTGACATTCTTTTACAATGAGATTGAATTAATGTGTGGAATAATGTGATTTAAAATGAGAGAAAAAGGCGCATTCTGTAGTCATTTTAATATGCATTGTGTATACATATCACTGATAGCCTATGTGTGAGGAGCAACCCGGAGTAGATTTAATACTTCATAGGATGACTTGGATCTAAATTTATTCGCTCTTTTCATGTGCTCAAATGGTTCTTAGCATTAGATTTCTGTGAATGTGGAGTGCAGTGCGTGAAGCAGGTCTTTGTGTGTACATCAATATGGACCAGAAATTAGTCACTCTTTGAAGTACTTTGAAAACCTTGAACAAAAAAGGACAAAGTTAATGTAAGTCATTCATTATTAACCCCTAATATTGGTCACTATCCAATGCTAGTGATTTTGCACACACAAAGAAACCCGTACATCTAGTTTCATCATCAATAAATAAATCAAAATCAGCGTTTTGTCTTCCATTATAACATCAAAACATCCACATAAATTTACTTGGAAAATAAAACTGTAAGACATTTTTTTTATATTTATCACATTACTATAGAATAGTGCCCTTAATAGTGCATATTAATCTATTCAGTTCATTGTGTTTTTTCATATTTTTCTGATGCTCTAAAGTGAACTTGAGCTTTTAAAACCCATTACATGTATAAACTAAGTTTTTTTTATGTTATTTTTTCATTGCCTTGTAAATTAGCATACAGTGTCAATTAAAAAATGCATAGATACATGGCAGGACTGTGAGTCACAGCTGGTCGACTGTAGTGTTTAAAATCACACGGCAGTCTGTTCTGGAGGGGAGAAAATGAGACACTGGATTACTCTAATGGCAAAATCATAAGCACAAGAGAGACCCTCGGCTTTTACTTCGTGAAAATGGCTCCTGTGAGTGACTCCATAATCTCTCCTCTGAGTGCTTTTGTGGTGTCTCATTTCAGTTCCCCTGTGGCCGTTTGTGTACGCGGCTGGTTGTTTTTGTGTTTCACTGCATATGCAGCAGCGTCAGTCTACATGTGTTTGTGTCCACGTGCGTCATGCAGCTAGTCTGTGGTGATAGCTAATGTTTATGTTTTGCTCTATTGATGTCTCCCACTCCTCATGTTCAGACCATTATGACACTATTACAGTGTGAAAGTTCTTTGTTCTGCACGGCCATGGATGACAGATGTGGCATGCTGCTGTCAGATTTAGAGATTTATATAATATGCTGTAGGCTAATAGCAAAAAATGGCAGATGTATCAAATGTGGGAAAGGAACACAGCATGTAGCCATGGGCTGTTTGTTTTGACTTGTATTTTTCTTGGACTCTGAGGCTGAATAAAACCCTGTTTTTGATGCTGTGCTGTTTTTAACCCCCAGGGCAGGAGAATGACTTTCTTGGGGTGGCCTGTGGAGGTCTCTCACAGACCAGTGCTGTTAGACTGTGTGGTGCCATGGTCAGTGCCCTGCTCTTTTTGCTGGAGATACGGAAACCTGAGCTTCACCGTTAGTTTTGCATCTTTACTAAAAATCTTTAGAAAAAGGATGGTGCACTTTTCCACTCACAACATGATTCCATTCTCTAGGATGCTCCTAAGGAGCTGAGATACTGCAGAGAAAGAGATTTGGCCCATGACATGAGCATGTGGAATCCAGAGAAAGACATTATGTTCCAAATCGTATATTGACAGAGAAGCCGTATGTGTGCCTGACAGACGTTTTAAGACTTTTTAAGACAAGCCAACTGATGCAACAGTTTTATTTGTGGTGGAGAGCCGAGCATGATTTAATAACTGAGATGTGCTGCCTATAGCTCAGCCAAAGCTCAAGTGTAATTGAGGTAAATGATCGGATCAGTTTGGAGAGCACTCATGAATAACAACCAGCAGCTCTTGTTCAGTATTCTAAATCACATTTAATAACCAGGCCGTTCTTAAGCTGGTTAAAGTCTTGTGTCCTTATAAAACCTTCTCATGGTGGAATAGACCTTGATTTAATGGTGAGAGGGTCAAAGGATGAGTTGTTCAGACTGGCTGCCTGTTTGTTTGACGGTGCTGATGTTAGGTGAGGTTGTGTTGTCCGTTTTTTTTTTTTTACCTCACACGTAGGCTAGTTTAACGTCAAAGGCGCAATGTTTTTCTAATAGATGAACCTCTGGAAATCACATCCTCTGAGCCTCTTGTAACCTCTAACGTTACAGCTAATGTTTTCACATGGTCTCTTTTTTTTCCTACTTGCTGTAGATCATTATATACATGTTTGTTTTTTCTGTTTTTTCTGTTTCAGGTCATTTGTGTCATACCCATGTG
This sequence comes from Cyprinus carpio, assembly GCF_018340385.1. Classification (NCBI taxonomy): domain Eukaryota; kingdom Metazoa; phylum Chordata; class Actinopteri; order Cypriniformes; family Cyprinidae; genus Cyprinus; species Cyprinus carpio. The sequence goes on along the minus strand of NC_056585.1, from coordinate 21,175,688 downwards.
TTTTTTTCCATGTCTTTTTTTAATGCATAAAAATATAAAATCTATGAATTATTAATATAAAATTATAAAATACATTTATAAATATATATAAAAATAATTTTAAAATAACTGAGACTTTTGCTGTCCTGTTTCTCAGATTTTTTTCTAATGAGGGAAAAAAGTAATCTTACAATACTCTTATCAAAAAAAAAAAAAAAAAAAAAAAAAAAAAAAAAAAAAATATATATTTAAATATACATACACACACAAACACACACACACACACACACACACACACACATACATACACACACAAACACACACACACACACACACACACACACACACACACACACACACACACACACATATATATAGTGTTGTTAAATACTATATAGATAATCAAGACATAATTAAGATAAAAAAAACTTAATAACAATAACTTTTCTAAACTGCATACTCTCATCCCTCCATTTTATTTTATTTTATTTTATTTTTTTCATTTTAGAAGATTTTATCACTGTAACATGGCGTATACACTCAGTTACACAAGCTAGGATTATAACATAACCGGCATTATTTTTAATTTAGGACATTATTGGGACTGTAAGGTCAGAATTTCACTTTTATCCTTTCATATTCATCATACATATTAATCTATTCATTTCTTGATGTATCTTTTAACCATCACTAATGGGGTTCATGGTAAAAACCTTCCCATATTTTCCTCTCTAGTGGGTCCATTTATGTCTAATTTTGCTTTCATTAAAATGAATCCATTCTCTCTTTCCTCTCTTTGTGCTTTCCTAAATGTCACAGCAGGCATATGAACCAATCAATCAAGGGAACATTTACCACTATAACGTCATGAATCATTGGCCTTTTAATGTATCAGTCGTATAGCCTATCTTTTCCTATATATAGCCTGCAGAGGTTCTGTGTGGCCAAACAGCTAGACATTTATATGCCACCTAATTTACTGTATCCAGGCTGCACTTTTGTTCACAGGCATATGAGGTGAATGAGAATGAATTCTAATGGAATCTGATATAGTAATAAACCTCTGCTCAGAATAGACAACATTTTACAATATCACAGTCTATTCCGATCACATGCTGCAGGGGCTCATTCCCATACTGAAATAGACATTGCTGAGTTGCAGCTACGCATGCAAAGGGTGAGGTTATTCTTAAGGGGATGTTTTCCACAGAGCACAAAATGACACAAATCATACTCGTGGTAATTCACTGATTGATTTACTCTTCAGTGGTGATGACCTACAGAATAGAGGGAAGGCGGCTGATGGGCGCTGAATCTAATACTTTAACAAAGTCGTACTGTAAAAGTATTTGCTGGCTGACTAATGCTATTTATGTATCAGAAATAAATTCTAAATGTATGCAGCTATGCTTAGTAAACACTTTAGGATCATTTTGGATCCTAAAGCTGTTTCTTGTGCTGTAATGTCTTTGATTTATCCTTTTGTTTTACTTTTTTTGTTTCAGGAGCATACTAGGAATTAATTTGAGGGCCTTGTGCCTTCCATCCAAACACTGAAGGAAAAAAAAAGACCTGTAACATCCATGCATACATTAAATACATCATTTAATTACAGAATACGAATGGCATGACACTTGTATTTCATAAATAACACTATAGACAAATATTGTTGAACGTACTTCACTGTAGTTCAACAAAACAGTGATCAATCTTGTGCGAAAGTAGCTCAAAGAAATGTAAGTAAACATCATACTGGAACAACATTATATACAGTACACATGCCATGAATTAAGAGTTTCTAAAAAGGTTGTTGAGTGGGAAGCTTTCATTGAACTTTTTCATTTGCATTATGAATTTGAAATCTACTCTTATATCATTAAAGCAATATTCAGGCCATTTTTAGTCACATCTTCATGCATCAGTAAGAGGCTGCCCACACTGTGTCTGTACTTACAAATGTGACAATTAATCTCCTTCCAGGCAATTTACAAAATGTCTGTTTCAAACTGTGAAGCAGAACATTTTAATGCCAAAAGGGGCCTATGAAATGTCTTGTTCCCTTTTCAGCTGTACAGACACAGATGATGGAATGCAATGAAGTGATTAGACTCTACAAATTTTTATGTATTCGTTAAACTTAATATTGAAAAAATACTTAGTGCACATTAATGTTGAAGGTGGCATCAATATGATGTCTATAGCATGATTAACTCCACAGCATTGCTTAATCACTAACATGAAAGTGCAATCCATGGCAATTTGCATGCAAATAATCTGTGACCTAAGTCTAACTGAAAGACATTTATGAATGTAAACACTTTACTCAAAAGGTTAAGCGTGTCCACAGAGAAGGCAATATTATTATAAAATTTTAACACAACAGTAAATCACATTACCACAATCAAAGCAAAGATTGCACAAATATTTCATTTAGCACAAGGAGGTACAGGTCAGAGTTTCACACGAGAGGTTACTGTGATCTACATGCAGAGAAAATCCTTCCCAGAAGGGTGCAGTGTCACATCCACTTTCACTTACTGAAAAAGGACCTGCACGCTGTTGCTTAATAGTCCCGTGTTTACAGCGACACAGCATTATTTAAATCTGTATATATTGACATTGTTTGACTTATGATTCCAATGTAAAATCTTGGACAGATTTACAGTGCGCCCTTTAGGAAGCTGGTTTTAAACTGCACTTTGATGTAATGCTTAATTGAAACAGAAATATTTTATCTCTACATTTTATCCATGAAAAGTAAACATGTAGAAATGTTTGAAATCCTCAAAGTGTTTTGCTTTGCACATAAAATTGATCAAGACAACAAAATCCACAACTGATATGAAGAGATTTCCTAAAGAGCAAAGTTCACAGTTTTCGACAGCATAAACAGGCTGCACAGTAACAGAGAGACACTTGCCCTAAATTAATAGTTCACCGACACTGAAAAGCATTGAAACGGTTTACCACTTATGCAGTTTATGATATACATGGAACATTAGATTAAACGCCTGGGTCAGAAATACTGTATGAGTGTGTGAGTGAGTGAGGAACAGGGAAACTGCTGCGTGTTTTGCACTGCATGCATTAGCTGAGCCTGACAGGAAACTCGATGCCTCCTAATTTATTTATCTTTCTAGATAATGTTTATTTATTTATTTTTTTGAGAGGGAATCACATAATGACTTTGATAAACACTGAAACTCAAGGATTTACACGGAGGCTTGTTGAACTTGTGTTGCTCATTTGTTGAGACTTGTTGCTTATTTTACTGGAAAATGTTAAGAATAGTCCTAGGGTGAATAATTGAGGATTTGGCAGCATTCAGGACTGTGCCTGCTGAGGGACCCGAAATGACATAATGCAGATCAAAACGGGCCCCCACAGAAGTTCTGATATCGAACATGTTTTAAGCAAGAGATACAGATTTTTGTTTATACTGTGAAAATGTGACATTGTGCATTAGCATAAAATGGTTTATATTTGTGGACTTCTATCTAAGGTTACTCAGCTTAAAAAATCACATGACTAAAAGACTGAACTTTATAATTAAGCAATTTCCTTAAACAAGCTGGTATGAACATATGGTTTCTCTTCCTCTTTCATTGTGGTAAGAGGCGTTGTTTCTGTGCTGACTCACCAATTGGGTCAGTTTTAACAGAGACATTTTTAGATGTACTCTAAAACAGGGCTGTGGCAGGTGTAAGAATTTTTATGTGGTGTAATTTGTTTCTGTATCGTCAGAAATGGCCTGTTTTACAAGATTGAACCTTATACTTTATGTGAAGTAATGCTTGTCTTTTGTGCATACAGTATGTGAGCCTGAATAACTGAATGATGTAATATTTAAGCATCCAATTTTAGCTAAGTTACAGTAATAATATTTCAGAAGTTACTCTGTTAATCTAATGAAAGCAAATCACTCTTTAAAACTGCAACTCTGTTCCTCAGTTTAAGCAAAAATATCACTCTTTTAGAAAAAATGTCACTTTAGTGAACAACCACTTCAAAGTGTCTTTTTGCTATCAAAGAAGTACAATATCTGCAAGCATTTCTTTTCATTTAACACTGAATTTATAAGCTTTTTTAGCCTTTAGTATGCCATTTTCTTTAGCAAAAACTACTTTTTAAAGGCACAAATAGTTTTTTGAGCGAGGTCATGGTGAAATGAACCGATAGAGCAAGTGAATCTAGAAGAGAAAGCAATGAGGTAGATGAGGAATACAAACATTTAAAAATGTCCCTTTTTCCAACACACCCCCACCGTTGGCCACTTACCAGATGAGGCATAACCTGTCCTTATGTGACACATTCAGAGGTCACAGTGGAACGAGTCAGGACTCGCAAGGTGATTTACAACACATTATGTTTTTACTGCAGTTCCCATTAGGGTCTGTTTTATCTGCTGACATGCATCCCTCTTTCTCAGAGTTGCCCTCAGCTGGGTCACTGTCTTCTGAGCTGCCTTTGCTTCGCCCTCGGTGCTCACTTTGCCAGCTGTGCCCACTATATGCATATCCATTGACTGGCCTAATGTTAGGGTAGTGTGACCTGTTGAGGCATAGGATCTCCTTGAAAGCGTACCTAAATTCTGGACTTCTACAGTATATCAGTGGGTTAAAGGCTGAGTTAGCGTAACCTATCCAGTTTAAGATTTTGAATGCAATATTGTTCAGTTCTTTGCCATATATTGCTGTGACCACATGTAATACAAAGAATGGGAGCCAACACAGCGTGAATATACCCATAATGATGCCCAAAGTCTTCAAAGCTTTATGTTCCTTCAAGCAGAACTTGGGTTTCTTGGCAGTCCTTGCCTCACAGTGGATGGTTGCCGCCTCTTGCTTTTTGCCGTTGTTCTGAGCATGAAATCGTCCCTCACTTTTGTCTATCTTCTTCAGCTGCTTCCTTGCCTCCTGGAAGACGCGGCTGTAGACGAAAATCATGATGACCAGGGGGATGTAGAAAGAGATTATGGATGAGATGATGGCATAAGTGCGATTGGTGTTGAAGTCACAGCAGGTAACATTCTTCAAGCAGCACTTTGCAACATTACTATCGGAAATCCACCAACCCATATAGATGGGTAGGAAGGAAATGAGCCCAGCAATGACCCACACCAGCAGCACAGTGATGCGAGCTCTGCCCTTGGTCAGTAAGGACTGGTAGTGGAAGGGCGATGTTATGGCGAGGTAGCGATCCAAAGCGATGACACAGAGTGTCTCGATACTGGCTGTGACGCACAGAACATCGGTGGCCGTCCAGAAATTACACCAGAATTTGCCAAAGTGCCATGTGTCAAGGATGATGAAAATGGCACCGAAAGGCACCACCACCAATCCCATGACCAGGTCTGCACACGCAAGTGACGTAATGAAGCAGTTTGTGACGGTCTGAAGTCGTTGGAAGCGGCCAATGGCTGTAATCACCAATACATTGCCGAAGACGATGACCAGAACAAGAATGGACATGAGTGCACCCAGAATCACCATCTGTGGTTCACCAATGTTGGAGGAGTTAGAAGTTAAATTCTTACACTCATCAGGTGCAGGGGAAGGTGTAGGGAAAGGTGTGGTTTCCATGACCTGACAGAGATTGAGAAGGAAAAGCAGAAATTTGCTGAATTAGTTAAGAAGAAAAAACACACACAAAGGCTTGTGTACAAAAAATGTTAAAATGTAAACAGTAAGTAAACAAGTTGCAAAAACTCAATCCAAAGATAATTATTTTTTTTTTTTTACAAACCTCCAAAAAAATGCTTCCAACTCCACTCCTCCTTCCATACAAAGTTACAGTGTGCTTTTGAGGTCTGTAGGTTTGTTACAAATGAGTAGATCCTCCCCACATTATGGCTTTCTCTTGCGTGCTTATCTCTCTCTCATTTTGCTCTCTCTTCCTCTGTCACCACAACAGATTTCTCAACCTCTCTCAAACACAGTCACTCTGCCAAGCGGTGTTACGTTAAGTGTGGCTCCCAGGCTATTTGTCAGAGCCCTTATAACATTCTGTGATGACATCATAGCTGACTTCCAGCCAATGAGCTGAGAGTGAGTTGAAGGCTGCACTGCTGCTACAGAATTAACTAACAACATTCTGACAGCTGCGGTGAGACTATTTGTATTGTATTTCAAACAGTTAATGCAGACTAGTTTTAAATTTTTTTTTTCTTCTGTTTTGATACATTGTTTCTGGCTTTTGTGTTTTATGTATGTTTGTGTTCTGTAACACATGAAATAAACTCATTCATGTAAGTGCTTTATTTGGCACTCACAAAACTATATATATATATATATATATATATATATATATATATATATATATATATATATATATATATATATATATATATATATATAGCTTGTTATATAAGTCAATTGTAAAGAAACAAACAGTCATGCTTAAAAATGAAAATCACCCAAAAATGAAAACACATGGTTTCAAACCTTTTTTTTTTTTTTTTTATAAAAAAGGTTTGGAATACCATGGAGGTGAGTAAATGTCTTTCAGTGCTTTAAAATCACCACATTTTCAAAAACATATTATTTAACTTCTTTTATTATTTTATTCATTTTTTTAATATGTATTATATATAATTGTGACATTTAATGACCTAGAGTGGCTACATAGTCAAATACAAAGAACAACTACAAGTTTATTTAAATAATAACCTAAAAAACAAAGATAACAAAACAAACCACAGCAAAATGCAAAAAATATCAACCAACAAATAAAAACATCATAAAGACACATCAAATTTAAGATCCTTAAATCTAACTATATAAATGAAAAACAGGAAAAGAAAGTGTGTGTGTGTGTATGTATATATATATATATATGTATATATATATATATATATATATATATATATATATATATATATATATATATATATATATATATATATATATATAATTCAGCATATCGCCATACTGTATGTGGCAATGGTACCAGTTTTACTGTAGAGTTTGATTAGTCTTACTGAATGGAAACTAACGGGTGGACTTTGAGTACCCTTGGAACATGGAGATATGAGTAGTGATCAATAGTTTTCTTCAACAGTTTCTCTACTATGTGTGGTTTGTCTGTGTGCTCTCTGATGGCCATGGACTATGTGTTACAATGTGGATATGAGATGAAGATCAGATAAGATGTGGCAGTGTCTTGTATGCAGAGATATTAGAGGAGGGGTCTGTGATTTTGACTAAGATGGCTTCTTTTGAACGTTATTGTAGAGAAGGAGGATGTATGTAGAAGTGGGAATGTGACACATGAATGGGACTATAGCAGGGGTGACCAATCTGGAGGGCCACCTTCCAGCAGAGTTCAGCTCCAGGCTAATTTAACACACCTGAACCAGCTTATCAAGGTCTTCAGGATCACTAGTCACTTGCAGAAATTCCATGGGAGCAGCAGATTTAATTAGTTTTTGCAATCTGTGTTTTCAGAGTGAGTAAAGAAGCTGCCAAAAACAAAGGGTGTGGTGATTGTTTGTTCAGTTGTCAATTAAAGCTGTGATAACTTAATGATTAGTTGTTGAGTCAATAAATCTAGATTTTTTTTTTATTCTCAAGCCACTGAACTCTATAATATATATACAATATATATATAATTTTATAACATTTCTAATTTTCATTTGGCCTAAGTTATTAATCTTAAATTTATATTTTATTTCAGCTTCATTTTAATGAACAAAACTGTTTTAATTTTACTTTACAGTAACACTGTTGAGTACAATGAGGCATTGTCTCTGTATCTGCATTACTTGAGACTTCTGTTTATGGAATGCTTGGTACCAGTAGTTCCTGAAGAAAAAGAAAAAAAAAGAAAGAAAAAAATGTAAAAGTAGCTTATTTTGCCACCAGCTCACAAAGGTCCATCTTTTTCAATGAAAAAAAAAAAGCAATATAATGCCATAACCAATTGTTAGCATAATCGCATAATCGTTGCATAATCCTTGAGGATTTAGTCTGGACTCATGATCCAAAAACTGTGGTAAGAGTGATCTATAAACTGAAAAATAACTGAGACAGCATTGTCAGCAGAGCTCTTAAGCACAAATTGCTCCAGGTCCAAGTAATAAATGTACTGATAAGTGTTCTGGGTAACATAATGTCTGCTAGATAAGTTAAAGTATTAAGTTAAATACCTTAATTTTTAATCCCTTTGGAGAAACTGGTCACCATGAGATTAAACAGGAACTACCAGGAATTAAATTCCCTTCCCTTCAAGTGAGACAGACCGAAAAGGTTGAACATGACTATGTCAAACCAACTGTTTTACATATCAAAAGTTATGCAAACAGGGATGTCTTTGAAAAATAGAAAGTTTAAAAGAACAGCATTTATCTAACATAGAAGCAATTTGTAACATTATAAATGTCTTTGCTGTCACTGGTCAATTTAATGCATCTTTTCTGAATAAAAGTATTTTACTCTGAATAAAAGTATTTTACTCTCTCTCTCTCTCTCTCTCTCTCTATATATATATATATATATACTGTTGACACACACACACACACACACACACACACACACACACGTGTGTGTGTGTGTGTGTGACATATAATGATCTGTTTCACTGATGTTGACCTTTGAATTTCATGTGGATTTGAATCTAATGTTTATGTCCTTTCTCTGCATCTTTGTTCCTATTAAAATCTCTATTCTGTCTAATAAATGCAAAAAGCAAATATAGAAGTTGTTAATATTTCTCTGAAATATAGAGCAAATGTTCATATTCCATTGGGATTTTTGTCCTTACTAACCTATACAAAGGCTAATTTTGCACATGGAGTATTTAGTGAATCCATGATTCATAATAAAAGACTGAATTCTGTTGAAGTCTGTATATTGTGGTTTTTGAGAATCAGTGACATTTTTACAGTTGGCTTCACTCCCTATCGAGTAGGACTAGACAGGCCTTATATGTTGTATGAGTAATCTTAACCAAACTCAGTGCTGAATACTGATGTGCATGTGGACAGATTCTTTGGAATCAACTGTTTATTTTCCTTATATCTCTGTGACCTTACAGATATAAATAAAGTTCAACACCCCCGTCATCAGGAAATCCAGATGCTGGCTGGCAAAGTTTTAAAGGGCACTGGTAAAATAAATAAATATATAAATAAAAAATGGATAGAGGTCTTCCAGAATGTGCTCTATGGAGACATGGCCACCAGTAAATTCTGCAGAGGGAGCTGTGTTTTCATGTTGGTTTTAATTGGCTTGGTATGTATTGGCTTAACATCATAGGGGCTGTGTCTCGCTGTAGGCGTTGATACTCTCAGAGTATGAGAGCTGAATTCCTCAAGGAGAGGAGGAGCATGTGGAAATGTTCTAGAGGAGAGAACTTGTTTGTAATACCAATGAGTCGGACAGTTGCAGGTGGGAAGATCGTGGTGTTCTTAGAGTAAGAAAATATTAAATTGGCTTTAGTTTTTTTTTCTTTTTTTTCTGTATTACCATCTCCAAAAGCTAATGTTCCATAACAAATCAACAATTATGAATAAACTTCATAATTAATCGCCTTTGGCTCTTCTCCCTGAAAAACTTCCATTGCTGGCATTTGAATGAAGGTTTATTGTATACCACTTGAGTGCCCAAACTGCAGTTTCCATTGAACAGAATGCTATAACAATAACAAAAAGTCTTGCCAGATCCTGCAAGCGAAACCAAGCAAACTGTCCTGAAAATTACAAGTGCACAGTCAATGTATGTTTGTATTTATGTATGTATGCATGCATATATAGTGTGTGTTTGTTTGTGTGTATATATATGTCTGCCTGCACCTATTCTGTCAGTCTTAATCTATGTCTGTCTGCACCTATTTTGTGAGTCTTTGCCTCTGATGAATTTTCTCTTCATCCAGTCTTATCAGCACCATATAGGGTGATGGCGGGTGTGTAGATGAAAGGCAGCACGTCTTTTTTGGACAGACAGAGGTTATCTACAGGAAAACCCGTAAGCACATTTAATTCGCAGTCATTTACATGCCATTACTCACTCCTTCCGTGAAGTGCATACGTATTTTAAAAGCACAGTATCATTTGTTTTCATACCCTTGAAACTATGACTGTATTATACTGGAACTTTATTATATGTGGATCTGGGTTTGACATTAATGGTTATGAAATGGTCTCAAGAGTTTTCCTTGTCTGGTCCTTAAGGCCTTTAAGCCTTTATGTGAAGGTGCTAGTGATATTGAAGACATTCAAGGACACATTTATATTAATTGTCTGTTCATAGTGAACAAAAGCATTGTAGGGAAGCTCAGCTTCTGGCTCTTAATAACAAACTTTCCAGTTTTGTTATGAGTGTGAACTACCTGAATGGATAAAATCACCTGAAGCTCCTGGCTTAATATACTGAAAGAATTTCCATTTCTGCTTTTTCTCACATTATTTTTTAAAGCAATTATCATGCTGCAACAATCTTCACATTTTCACTTGTTCAAAGAATAAAAATTAAATCTCTTAAAATCATTGCTAAGTGAGAATCATTACTGATTTCATAAACATTATTAGTAAATTTTTAAAGTGTTGTTTTGTTTTTTAGTAACCATTTATTTTCACTTTAAATATACAGTAAATGTATGGATATATGCAGTTATTAATTGATCAGCATTTAATTAATTTAATGCTACTATTACACACACACACACACACACACACACACACACACACACACACACACAAACAAAAAAATATATATATATATATATATATATATATATACTGAACAAAATTATAAACGCAACACTTTTGTTTTTGCCCCCATTTTTCATGAGCTGAACTCAAAGATCTAAGACTTTTTGATGTACACAATGTACACAAAAGGCCTATTTCTCTCAAATATTGTTCACAAATCTGTCTAAATCTGTGTTAGTGAGCACTTCTCCTTTGCCTGGTGGCTGGTCTCAGATGATCTTGGAGGTGAAGATGCTGGATGTGGAGGTCCTGGGCTGGTGTGGTTACACGTGGTCTACAGTTGTGAGGCCGGTTGGATGTATTGCCAAATTCTCTAAAATGCCTTTGGAGATGGCTTATGGTAGAGAAAATAACATTCAATTCACTGGCAACAGCTCTGGTGGACATTCCTGCAGTCAGCATGCCAACTGCACGCTGGACTTTTATTGTGGCCACCCTAAGGCACATCTGTGCCATAATCATGCTGTCTAATCAGCATCTTGATATACCACACCTGTGAGGTGGATGGATTATCTCGGCAAAGGAGAAGTGCTCAATAACACAGATTTACACAGATTTGTGAACAATATTTGAGAGAAATAGGCCTTTTGGATACATAGAAAAAGTCTTAGATCTTTGAGTTCAGCTCATGAAAAATGGGACAAAAACAAAAGTGTTGCGTTTATAATTTTGTTCAGTGTATACATACATACATACATATATATATATATATATTCACTTTCACTTTCACTTTTTTTATATACAGTGCCCTCCATAAGTATTGGAACAGTAAAGACAAAATTGTTCTGTTTGCTATGGAGTCAAGAAATCTGTAAATATGATTAAAAGATGAATATGAGACAAAACTACAGAATGTCACATTTTATAATTGGGAGATTCAATACAAAGATGTTTTACCAGCTAAGAAGATCAGCACTTTTAGAGTTTCATTTACCTATCTGATGTGAGCATAAGTATTGAAACAGTTGCCTCACAGGTCTTTCTAAGTGTTCAGCTGTGTCCTGTTGCATTAATTCTTCAGATATTAAAAGAAGGGAATGTGTCTTATCAGTTATATCCATTGCTTCTGCATTCTAAGTCTTGCATTCGACGATGACACCATCATGAAGACGAGGAAGCCGACTCTGAAAGAAAAGCAAGCAATTTGGATGCTAAAAGAAAAGAGGAAGTCAATTAAAACTAAAGGAAAAACAAAGGGCATGGAGAAATCAAGAGTTTGGAAACTACCTGCATCATCAGCAACCAACGACGACCTGATCGGCTGAGAAAAACAACAGTAGCTGATGACAGACAAATCATAAAATCTGACACAGAATTACAGAAGCTACACAGCAAGATGCAAACCTCTGATCATCACCAAAAATAGAAAGGCAAGATTCTTCACAAATGTGAGCCAGTAGAGTTTTGGAACTGAGTTGATGGACCGATGAGACAAAGATTAACCTTTATCTAGGTGATTGGAAAGCAAAAGTATGGGAAAAAAAAGGGAACTGCAAATAATCCTAAGCATACAACCTCATCTGTAAAGCTTGGTGGAGGTGGTGTCATGGCATGGACGTGCATGGCTGTCTCTAGAACAGGACCTCTTCATTTTAATGATGACCTAATGTATGATGGTAGTAGCAGAATGAATTTGGAAGGGTACAAAATCATCTTGACTATCAATATTCAAGAAAATGCCATCAAACTCATTAGAAAGCACTTCATATTAGATCAGGACAATGACCCAAAACACCCTGCCAGTTCAGTCAAGTACTTTATCAGGGCAAAGAAATGTAAAGTCTTAGATTGCCCAAATCATTCTTCAGATTTAAATCTGATTGAACATTAATTTCACCAGCTGAAGAGGAGACTAAAGACAGAAACTCCCCAAAACAAGCAACATTTGGAATTGGCTGCATTAAAGGCTGGGGAAAAGCATTTCAAAGCATAAGACCAAGAGTCTGGTGATGTCTATGGGTTGCAGACTCATTGCTCTGATTGCATGCAAGGGATCTGCAACTAAATATTAGCTTTTAATCTTTTACATCAGCCTTAAATTCAACTGTTCCAATACTTCCAATAAAGGTCATAGGTCAAAAAAGTATTTTGCCATACAATTATATTGTAATGTGCTTTTAAATGGCAATTTTTTTTACATTCTTTTAAAATGAGTCATTTTTAGAGACTAGACTATAGTGATGGTAAGAAGTCAGGCAGAAAATTAATGATTCTGAGGTCATATATATGTGTGGAATGGAATGAGACAATGATGTCACAGACATACTGTACAACGTGTGTCAGAAAGTCAGTGAGATACGTTTTATTTCAAGGCAAATTACAGACAGCGATAGAGCAAGAGACTTGTAAAGGGTGGTTGAATGCATGACAGTGGAGGCAGGGCTGTGAGCCAAGATGAGCACAGTAATGGGACCAAGCAGGAAAGGAAAAGACAGTATAAACAAGTGTGAGATGTCACAGAGTTGCCCTACTTACTGCAACTGTTGTTGAGAGATATATACGTAAATGTGCTGGAGTAGCACACAGATGGTCGTGTTATTTCCTCCCCATTCTCTCAGGATACCTGGGAAATATCCGCTCTTGGAGAAGAGTTGGAACACTCATTCATTATTGGTATACTTTCATATTAAAAAGATAAAAATTGGGCTAATTTTCCCATTATATTGTGATGAGGTGTTGCTTATGTCAAGGAAATGACATTGGAATAGTCAAACAAGGGTTTTAATGGTACAAAGGATTTATATATATATATATATATATATATATATATATATATATATATATATATATATATATATATATATATATATATATATATATATATATATATATACACACAAACCCGATTCCAAAAAAGTTGGGACACTGTACAAATTGTGAATAAAAAAAATTCAAATTTCAATATTTTATTCAGAATACAACATAGATGATATATCAAATGTTTAAACTGAGAAAATGTATAATTTTACGGGAAAAATAAGTTGGTTTTAAATTTCATGGCATCAACACATCTCAAAAAAGTTGGGACAAGGCCATGTTTACCACTATGTGGCACCCCCTCTTCTTTTTATAACAGTCAACGTCTGGGGACTGAGGAGACAAGTTGCTCAAGTTTAGGAATAGGAATGTTGTCCCATTCTTGTCTAATACAGGCTTCTAGTTGCTCAACTGTCTTAGGTATTCTTTGTCGCATCTTCCTCTTTATGATGCGCCAAATGTTTTCCTATGGGTGAAAGATCTGGACTGCAGGCTGGCCATTTCAGTACCTGGATCCTCCTTCTGCGCAGCCATGATGCTGTAATTGATGCAGTATCTGGTCTGGCATTGTCATGTTGGAAAATGCAAGGTCTTCCCTGAAAGAGACGACGTCTGGATGGGAGCATACTATAATATATAACTCAGATATACCTTTCAGCATTGATGGTGCCTTTCCAGATGTGTAAGCCGCCCATGCCACATGCACTCATGCAACCCCATACCATCAGAAATGCAGGCTTCTGAACTAAGCACTGATAAGAACTTGGGTTGTCCTTGTCCTCTTTAGTCCGGATGACATGGCATCCCAGTTTTTCAAAAATAACTTCAAATTTTGATTTGTCTGACCACATAACAGTTTTCCACTTTTCCACAGTCCATTTTAAATGAGCCTTGGCCCAGAGAAAATGGCTGTGCTTCTGGATCATGTTTAGATATGGCTTCTTTTTTGACCTATAGAATTTTAGCTGGCAACGGCTAATGGCACTGTGGATTGTGTTCACCGACAATGTTTTCTGGAAGTATTCCTAAGCCCATGTTGTGATTTCCATTACAGTAGCATTCCTGTATGTGATGCAGTGCTGTCTAAGGGCCCGAAGATCACGGACCTCCAATATGGTTTTCTGGCCTTGACCCTTATGGACAGAGATTGTTCCAGATTCTCTAAATCTTTGGATGATATTATGCACTGTAGATGATGATAACTTCAAACTCTTTGCAATTTTTCTCTGAGAAACTCCTTTCTGATATTGCTTCACTATTTTTCTCCGCAGCATTGGGGGAATTGGTGATCCTCTGCCCATCTTGACTTCTGAGAGACACTGCCACTCTGAGAGGCTCTTTTTATACCCAATCATGTTGCCAATTGACCTAATAAGTTGCAAATGGGTCCTCCACCCATTCCCAACATTTAAAATTAAATCTTCATTCCACTGTGAACTACCTGTCCGAACTTTTTTGGAATGTGTAGCTCTCATTAAATCCAAATGAGCCAATATTTGGCATGAAATTTCAAAATGTCTCACTTTCAACATTTGATATGTTACCTATATTCTATCATGAATAAAATATAAGTTTATGAGATTTGTAAATTATTCCATTCTTTTTTTACTCTTTTTTTTACAATTTTAAAAATATAACAACATTTTTTGAATACAGAATATAAACAAAAAAACAAACAAACAAAAAATAAAAAACACACTGTTTACAGAATATCAATTACAAAATAAGGGATTCATAAATATAAATTACAATATATATATATATATATAGTTTAATTAAAAGTTTTCTGTTAAATTAAATGCATATTCTTTCTGTGTGAAATGCAAATGGACAAAAGTGAGAACACTCCTTCATCAGCTTTGTTGTAGGCATGTTGTTTGTCCTAAAATTCTTTCAACAGTGCTTGAGGCAGTGAACTCCCTCGTGATGACTAGGTGTTTCTACATGGAATCTTTTATCCTCTACAGCACTCAGGCAATGGAACGTTTTCTTAAGCCCAATGTTCAGTACGTGTTTCTTTAAATGATTGCAACAAAATAAAATGGTCAAAAAGTATCAAAGAAGAGTCTAATAAGTTGTGGGAGTCACTATCAAGCACCATTTGAAGACGAGACGTCCTCTTCTGACACATGGTCACAGGAGCACATGGTGTGAGAAGAAGGCAAGATTATTTGCTTTAATCTTATTTAAAATGACATAAACTGTACATAAAAATATGTGTGTGTACGTGTGGCTTTTGTCAGGTTTTATGAAGTTTTTTATTTTATTTTGCATGTTCAGAAATTCAGTTTTTCTTTGTGCAATAAGGGGTGAGGAAGCAGGGGCCCACAGCTCCCATTCCTAACCAGGATGTCCACTTGGACGATAATGTGTGACAAAATGGGAAGTTGCAGGGTTCCTGGGGGCACAGGAACACCCAAAGTGATGTGCAAAAAGTGTAACATACACCTCTGTTTTACAGCAGAGAAAAAGTGAAAAAAAAGAAAAGTTTTATCAATAAAATGTTCACAAATAAACCAAGAAATGTTGTGGAATCATTTTTATCATGTACCATATAGTACATGATAAAGCAGTAGCGGGTTAACTAAAGCTGTAAAGCAGTAGAGGGTTAACTATAGCTGTAAAGCAGTAGAGGGTTAACTAAAGCTGTAAAGCAGTAGAGGGTTAACTAAAGCTGTAAAGCAGTAGAGGGTTAACTAAAGCTGTAAAGCAGTAGAGGGTTAACTAAAGTCAACAGACACCACCTGTATTTAGCATTGTTTTGGTAGCCCTTTCCAAGTCCATCACATTGCAATAACAGACGCCTCTTAGCTCAGAAATGTTATTTTTAGAAAAAACAAAGTGTACTATTGACAAATGTGCACTTATCTTCCTTAGTTACTAGTTAACCCCATTGCTTAAGTTACCCCATTTCCAAATGAGTGTCGTCAAAAAAATAAATAAATACAAATTAAAAAAAACAAAAAACACTCTTGATAAGAATCAAACCAAAGCCTCAGTTTAGAGCTTGTTTGATACATAGATAAACACATTTCCGTTCAGAGACATTTCAGCTTTGTCTGCATGTCTGCTGTATAAACAGTTATATCAGATTACAACAGATTCAGCTTGTTTTAATAGTATGCTGTTTTTTAACCATTTAAATTTGGCATGAAATGGAGTAGTCATCACTCAAATTGCACAAAACTTCAAAAAATTTCAGAGCCACAGTGTTACTTTTTTTGTACTGTATTTGTACTGGACAGCATTCAAAAATCCTTGCCATTTACTCTCCATAAAGCTCCCATAAAGTCATTGTATCCCTTGGAGATGAAAATTATCATGGGGGAAAAAACATTGATTGAATTTCATTAATATAATTCACATCCCGATGAGAGGAGGGGGTTCAGTGATTGAGCAGCAGTGCACACTAAGTGTGAATCTGTAATGTGTTTTTTTTTTTTTTTTTGGGGGGGGGGGGGGGGGGGGGGGGGGGGGGTGACAAGAGCTGCCATAATTAACTGACATAGATGAGAATAAATTGGACTAATTCCTGCAGGAATCAACCTGTGGTGGGAATAAACCAATAACAGTGCTGTTCTCAGAAATGAATACATTTCCAACATGTAAAGATGAGAATGCACTTCATAAAAAGCTGTGTATAAGGACATACATTATGAATGCACCTAAGCCTTTCACCTACATTATTTGATTTTCATTATTCATTTCAAACTGTTGCATATAGATTTTCGACTGAAATGAGTGGCTGCCCGTGGGGACAGATTTAGTGATTTCCTTTTGTTTTGCCAATCAGTTGATATATATTCAGGCCAAATCTAATAATTACATCTAATGTTTTGGTCACTGCACAGACTGAGGCGATCGATTAGGCATATAGATGACGATAAGAAATAAACAAGAACATTACAAACCATGAAAACATAATGAAACAAGGTCAGTCTTTTTATTGTGTTCATGTTTTCCTTTCCCTGTGTTGTGGAAATAGGATATTTCCCATTTTCTCCTGAACTTCCCTGTCTATCAGACACTTCCTTGATGTGGCCACACCCAGTCTAACCTCCTGACCCTGCTGCATTCTGGTTTTTCAGCTCACCAACAGTAAAAGGTTGTTTTTGTTGTTGTGTTATGGGCACCTTTCCAACATTTATAAAAAGCAGTGAGCCATTTCGTGCAGTTCCTCTCTGCAGAGGAACAGCAGAAGCAGGGGTTGCTGTTGGTTGGGGACGGCTCTCAGCGGGTGAGTGCACATAGGGGTAATTGTGCATGCAGTTCCCACCACAAATGCCTTTTACTCTGCAGCACAGTGATGTGATTACTTATATTTATCTTTAATTTTCATTTGTAAAAGGAATAGGTAGATACATATACATGTATTTTCTCTCTCTGTGCAAGACCGGTTAGATTCTATTCATCTTTGTGTCCCTATTCATTAGCTATAGCCATGCTTGAATGGCTTTGTACCCCAGGCAGTGCAGATACATTCAGATAGTGGTTTTGTTCTGTGTATCAATCCAGAGCTTAACAGTCCTTCCAATCTGAGAACCTCTCTTATGGCAGGGTGTCAGCACCGCTGAGAAAAAGAACATCCTTAGGTTTGTATGTAATTTCTGCACTTTTATTATTTGAAATTAGAGGTATTTGACTTTAGGTGACCCAGGAAGAGTTTAAACAGAATGTAAAACATTTCTAGTGTATTTTACTGAATATAGTCATAAGGCTTTTAAGAGTATGGCAATAAATCTTTCAGCCTTCAGCACCTGGGAGTTTAAAATGGTGATTACGTGTTAAGGAGATTCAGGGGAGTTGTAGAAACAGTGCAGTAATTGTGTTAGATATGAAAAGCTTACAACATTCAGTTCATTTCTATGAAAGCGGTGATATTAAGATCTGTTTTAAGTGATTCCAGCACAACACCTGCATTAGCAGACCAACAGCAAACAGAACAAATGCAGAGATTAAATAGCACTGCCTATCGTTGCATTGCTGTAATTCTTCACATCGTGAAACATATAATCTTTGTTACTTTTTATCATTATAGTGGGTATGATGTCACATTTCAAATCAGGTTTAGTATTTCCAATGCCAGCGTTTTTTAAAGTGTCAAACCCGAAGAACTGTGCGGTGGAGAACTTGCTGTACTGAGAGATACTATCTCAAATGCTCATGTCATTTGTTTTAGAATAGAATGTTCATTCTATTGTAAGAACAAATATTTTTTTGACATGTCACAGGACAAGGATCATTAAGGAAGCAATGATATAAGTGATACCAAAGGCATGGAAAGGAATGTTCTGGTCACAGAATCTCATGCACCCAGCAAACCATAATTTTAGCAAATAGATTAGAACTATCACTTGAATAACAAAAACATAATTGAAGCTTATATGAAAATCCAAGCACAATGCCAGTTTTTAGGTATTTGTTCTTACGTTTAGTTCACATACATGAGGACATGAGGTCAATAGATGTAAAATCCAACAGAAATCCACGTGGAAGTCCTTAGTGTAGAAAATAATCTTTAAATGGCATTAGGCACAAAATAATGTGAACACCCACCATTATAGTGGTTATTGTGATATTAAAAACAAATGTTGTGATTTTCATTTATTTATATATTTTTTGTCTATTCTCTAAGTTGTAAATTAGCATTGTATAAGCTGTGTTCAGCATTCTTTAGTACAAGCCGTGGGTGAAATGGTTGATTTGTCAGATGTCCAAAAAAGGGGAAATCATTGAAGCCTATTAAGCTTGAGCTTCTGTAACCTTAATAGCCAAATTGTTTGGTGTTTTAAGAACAAAAGTCGTTACGGAGTACATACACAAAGCATGGCAAGACTTCATCAGAGAAGAAGAATAGTGGGTGAAAAATTAAAGTGAATGATAGGGATCTTAAAGACCCTGTTTCCACAAAAACCGTCCACAGAGAATTTCACAAAGCCAACATCCATGAAAGATCGGCAATTGCTAAAACTTTATTCACAGACACCAGTGCTAAAATGTGAAAAACATCTTGTCACAATCATAAAACCTGGACAGTTGGAGCACCAAAATGAACTTCAACATCTGATGTGCACTCTCAGAAAAAAAGGTACAAAAGTTGTCACTGGGGCAGTATCTTTTCAAAAGGCACACCTTTGTACCTAAAGAGTCCATTTTGGTAACTTAAAGGAACATATTAGTACCTAAAGTGTATTAGTAACTAAAAGGTACAAAGGTGTACCTTTTGAAAATGTACTGCCCCAGTGACAACTTTTGTACCTTTTTTTTTTGGTTCCTGTGGCTCAGTGGTAGAACATTGCGTTAGCAGCGCAAAAGGTTGTGGCTTCGATTCCCAGGGGAACACATGGTAGCCAAAAAAAAAAAAAAAAAATGTTAGCCTGAATGCACTGTAAGTCGCTTTGGATAAAAGCGTCTGCTAAATGCATAAATGTAAATGTCTGCTAAATGCATAAATGCATAAAAGAGTGTGTGACCAGACAAATCACCTTGAAGTAATATTATCAAACCACTGTCGGCTGTTTATAGAAAAGAGTGAGAAGCTGATTCCCTGCTCCAACATCTCTAAAGCAACTGGCAGATGTTTTAATTGATGACAATCTATCTGCTCATCAAATAGTAGTGGAATATGACTTTAATTGTTGTAATGAAATGCAGCTGTGGTAGATATCTATCTATCATTCTGCTACTCGAATAGTAGTGGAACATGACTATAATTGTTGTGATGAAATGCAGCTGTGGTTTCCTGAAGTTAATTCTGAGAAATGCCACTTGACATTTAGATCATTGGTGGCAGAAATAGTTTTTTGGGGTCACTGTAGATCAAATAAAACATTAAGAACACATAACAATATGATTATGGCATGAACTAAAACACTGGAACCTTTTAATTTTGATGTTGAATAAAATGACCTTTGTGATTAGGGAAAAAATAATTAATCCTGTATCATTTATCAAGTATTTTTCTATAACAGCAACAGATCACTTGTGTTGAACTGCTTACTCAGGCCTTGAACAAGAACAGGATGTGGGATGAGGTCTGAGCAAGGCTGGATTACATAAAAGGAGAACAATGACAATTGCCAGTAGTGCAGAGCTAAATACATTTACTGTGCATTGATCACACCTATACTTCCTATATATAATCGTCATTTTATGTCTAGGGTGGTGTGAAATGACTTTAATAAGCCCTTGTTTCATACATTGCATTGGAAAATACCCTCTTATGCAGGACTTGGCTCCACCTAGATAAATACCACGTATACCATTACATACAACATTAAAATGATGTCTCATGGCATTGGCACAATTCAGTTGTTCAACTTGACAAAAGAAAGTTTGTGTCCTCAGCTTTGCTACTTCCATATTCTACAATAAGGGACAAGACTAGCACTGTACTTTCTGAAAATTTAGACTGAAATGATAAAAGTATTATAATCAACTGCTGCATAAAATGGTCATAAAAGCTAGTGACCGGAAAATTCACTTCATCCAGCCTGCTGTCTGGATAGAATACGTTCCAACATCTCTTAGCAAATAGTCTGTCCTGCTTTCTATAAATCATCTGTCAGCAGTCTGTATCTACAGCTCATCAAAGTCTCCAGAAGAATTTTCAGGGGAGTGATATCAACTTTTACTGCAGGGGGAAAAAAAGCTTTCTAAAATAAAGCATAGTGTGTCTTTCATGTTTACTTCTCTGAAAAACATTGTAAAATAGGCTACTACATTTTCTCATGAAATCTGATTTTTATATTTTATTTTATAGTATTTTATAATAATGCAATCCAAATGTATTACTGTTTTTCTCCCCTATGCCATATTTCATTATTTTCACCAGAGCTTGTTTCAGTGCTGTTGTATGTAATGCTGTTTTAGAATTTGGCATGAAGAAATTTATTTTTTTATTTTTTTTATTTTGGCTCACTAGGTTATGGAAGAAACTGTCTTCAAATCTTTTTCTGGATAATCTTTCGGTTAACAGAAGTGATTTAAGTGAATGCCCTGATTGCATACGATAGCCTGTTGACCCTGCAGACGAACATGTCAAGTTCTATATGGAGACCTGTCGAAACAAGCAGAACATCCTGATTTCCTGTCCTTTTACAATGTCATTGTATCTGCATTTTATATGTCTTCCCTTAAACCCTGTTGGCTTCAGGCACACCCAAAGCCAGGGGTCATGGACATGTGTTGTGTGTTAGGGTGACCATTCTGATTGTAAGTACGGTGGGAGCAGCGGGGCAGAAGAGCTTTATAGGTGGACAGGAAGTGACTTGTATTGAAGCTGGAGCCATGCACCAGCACTGAGAGACTGGCAGGTTGCTCTGTCTCAAAAAGGTCATAATGTTGCATTGTACTTTTCATATTATTTATTACTATATTATATTATTATACAGACACATGTAAGATAAAAATAAAAAATAGTCCAGTCACCCACCAGCTTTTAGTTATTTTTATATTATTTTTTTGCAAGCTGTGTTCTCAGGCAGGCATTAATTCATGCAAGAGTTTACAAATAAACAGTCTTGAGGTTTCAGCTTTTTTGGTGAGAATGATCACAATCAGATGAACTGTTGAACTGATCAGTGTGTGGATTGTTCAGAAACGTATGGCTTACTGAATGTGCAAAACTTCTTTGGTTACTGTTCACATACTGTATCTCAAAACCAGTGCAAATCAGCTGTCTACGGAAACTATGAATAGTGTTTTGTGCACATTTTGATAAAATTCTACCCACACAGAGTTGCATAAAGAAAGGATATGTGGGTGTTAAAAAGAACATTTTGCTTCCTCTTTGCAACTGTTGACAGCTTATATCAGGTCACATATTCAAAGGGTTCTATTCAGAGGTGGTTTATGATGTGATGATATCAGTGTTTTCAGAAAATGTTACTCAACTTTTTGTGCTGATAATATCGTTTAATGCATTAAAAATTTACAAGTATTTTCAATAATTGTCCATACTCACATGCAGCATTAAGGGTGCTGATGAAAGCATGTGGTTATGTGGTCTGGTCTTTTAGTAAGTCACTCAAATCACACTCTCTCGTCTTGTTTGTTTCATAGTCTCATTTTGTTGCACAAATCTTTTTAGTTACATCAAGAACTCAATTATGATTCACACTCAAAATTCTTTTTTTTTATTTTATTAAACATTAATCAAATAAAAAAAAAAAAAAATTTTGAATTTTTGAGTGTGAATCACAATTTATTCCTGGCCTTTTCTAAGCAACTAGACACTTCACAAAGCATGACAGGAAACAACTGGAACCAAAATAAAAGCAAATAAAAGACAACATGACAAGCACAGATACAAGTGACAAAATAATACAAAGAAATAAGTGAGGGATACTGAAATACGGGATAGAATTGATTGTAAACTCCAGAAAGAGTATGTTAATATTCTTGATTCTCCTGTATTGTTGTTCATTGATTTTGTGTATTGATTGTTTCAAGTTTACTGGTCTTGTTATTTTATTTGTTTGAGGGTATATATACTGCTCTTGTGGCCTCAGTATTATATGAACCAAATTATTTCATATAGAACTCCAAAAGCAATATGGTGATGGAACAATATGAGATGGGAGAAAAAAATATTTTGCCATTCTTGTGAGTTCACTCACAAAACTTTGTATCTCCCAATAAACTTTGTGTAAAGTTATCATGTGATTATTTAAGGTAACAACTAATGGTTTCTCTATCAAGATTTTGAAAGAGCCCCTACCAGTGGGAAGACGCTTCAGCATCAGTGCCTTCTCTCCAGTGGCTATCCGGCCATCACAAAAAGCACATTTTCTAGAGCAAATTTCCCACTCCCACTGCAAATGCTGCGTCGCTCATGTGGCTCATGCAGGGCACTCTGCATTTCACTGCTTTCTGAGACAGACTGCTCTCACTGCGAGAGTATGAGTCTCGCCTTGCTTCGCTCATGGATCACCTTCTACAATGAAGTCAGCCCTGCCCATCCTGCTCTCTCATTTCTCCCCTCCCAGCTGCCGTAGGGGAAGAAATAAAGGCGCTAAAGAAAAAGGTTCTAATTCACTTCTAATTCTGCTGCCCTCACCTCTATTGATGGCGCTAAAGAAAAAGGTTATGGCAAGCTCCCCCCTTGGGAAGAGGCAGTTGCAACACACCTCTGCATGCCACCTGCCTGGGACTAACAGCCTATGGGGTTAATCGGCCCTGCCATGGATGAATTTGCAAAGCACTTCACTGCAGCTCAGAAGTTGTTGCAGGTCATGTGCCTAATACTGCCTATGTGCTCCAGCTCAGCAGCAAGTTCAGGTTACCAGAGTGTTCCATCTTCCCAGCAGCCTGCGAAGTCCTTGCTGTCTCCAGCTCGGTCTCAGCTAAAATGAAAGCCTGTGCTCTGAGCTGTAAGAATTAGTTCAAGTTCAAAGGGGATCGAATCTAAAGATTCAGAATCAAAAACATAAAAAAAAATTCAAAATTATTTACACTTTATCAACCATTCATCCAGCGAAACGTTAAAATCAGTATATCTTATCAGTTTTGATATTTATATTATTCCCTTGTAATACATAATACATGCTAGTGATATATATTTATATATATATATATATATATATATATATTATATATAATATATATATATATATATATATATATTTTTTTTTTTTTTTTTCTATGAGCTAGGTAACAAGATCTGGGCAAAAACATTTAACTCTAAGATACAACACAACACCAGACACTGCTTCTTTATAATGGAACAAGAATTTATTGTTTGCTACTCTAAGATACATGAAACCACTACACCACTAAACACACACACACACAATTCAGAGGATGAGGGTTACTGAGTTTGAATGAAGTCCCAAAAGTCTAATATTTGCTACTAGTTCTTAAATCACAACCTGAGAAAATCACAAAAGCAGAGATTTGGCTTATCTTTATCCTGCTTAAGAGGAATATGCACCAGTTTTCCTAGAAAGGAGATTTTGTCTGTTACTTGCATTTTGGTTGAAAAGGGGTTTTCCTCGTTGCCTGGTCTCAGCAAGGGGAACCCGGTGCTTCTGATTGGTTGGCAATCTTCCTTGTATGACAACTTTGGGATTCAATACACAGTGGATGTATGGTTGCCTGGTTACATAGGAGCATCACAGTTCTTCTGAGAGAGTCTGATTTCACAAGACTTTGAAGATCTCTGCAGGGTCATGAAGCTTCACAAAGTGTTTGAGAGTTCTGGAGGACAAGAACGCTAGCTGCGTGTTGGAGTAAGCATTTCAGTGATTCAAGCTGTTCAGGTGTTTTCAGCAGTTCAAGCAATGAGTTACTTCAGTCACTGTGGTTTTAAGCAAGCCGCTTAAGTCCGTCCCACAAAGTAGTATCCCAATCAGTTGTTACTGCAGTGTGGGGCCACGCCCTGTACCGTTCCTTTTTCATGCATAAATTAACATGATGCTTAGTCTTCCACATGGGGAATATCCCTGTGAGTTTTGTTAATAACTTCTATAAAGTTTTGTAACACGAGTATGGTACTGAATATCAACATTTCATTCACATCAGTGTTCTGCAAATACCAAGACCATTCGTTCAGCACTAAACTTCACATATCTTACACACACATGGTACATATATCTACTAAAAAGGTTATAACGTACAGATTAAAACTCCACCGATTACATAAAACACATCAAGCATATAAAAAGGCATATAACACATTATTTGTGAATATATTTGCACTAATAGCAATGGTAATAAATGATTGTCTTTCAGAAATTCTCCATGCAAGTTTGTGTTTCTTTCGTCTGCAAAGAAAGGGAGATCTGGTGAGCTTCCCACTCAAACTTGTAAGCCACATGTCCTGAGGGTCAAGAAAGTCAGCTACATGAGTCTGGTGAGCCTCCTGGCTCAGAGTGCGGACGTAAATATGTCTTTTTCTGGTTGTATTTTGATTACCAATTTATGCATAAATGGTCAAGGGTACCACAGGCCATCTGTTGCTTGTAGGGGTTGTAACGAATACAATATACCGGTATGATGGTTTATCATGGTTTGAACATGTATGGTTATCATACCATAAACATTTTAGCATATCTACGGTTAAAAAAAAATATCATGCATATGCAACTTATTTTCCGCTCGGGCTGCTTTTACTTTGTATTCACTTGGCTGCTTGCACGTGCACCGGAGAATGAGACAGAGATAATATCTAATCTCCATCCCCGCCGAAAAAAAAGGTTCAAATATTGGATCCAATTTGCAAAAAATGTGGATGCAAAGTGACTGCAAAAGCATGCAATACATCCAACATGTTCGCTCATATTCGCGGACACCATGCCTGCGTGCAGATAAAGGTGTGTTGCATTTATAACAAGTTTTAAGATAAGGTCGTATGATTTCTGTGATGCAGAGGGAATCCCGGTGCAGTCGTGAACATGGAATTTACAGGGTTTAAATTGGGCTGGAGCTGTCTGGGGCTGAGCCCCGGCACATAGACTCCAGGGCTCTACATTAATGCCAGTAAGCATGCTGAGGTAAAAATTGATTGCTGAATGATTGCTGAATGAGTCCATTGTTCTGAACAAATCAGCTGAGTCAAAGTTTCATTAGCCCATGCATAAACATTTGATGAATCAGCTGTTTGAACAAATCGCTTGAATGAACAACTCAATGACTCCCTCATAAACGCTCACTACTGGCAAAACTACTGGCAATTTTACGAAATAAATTTTAGTTACAAAATAGATATATATTATATATTTATATATATATATATATATATATATATATATATATATATATGCCTGACACCAAAGAGCCCCCCACATATCAAATCCCAGTTTAACCCCTCAGTATAATGAGGATCTCATATAAAACGTGCAATCTGATGGATGGATAAATCAAAAGTAGATATGATATGTGTCTGTAAATATTAAAGCGCAAAGAGACTGCTATATAAATAATCTACTTATTTCTACATGTCTCTGAGTGGCACCATTTTTATCTACTACACACTGAAGTACACATACATAAATGGTGTTTTTATACAAGCGTCTAAGTTACATAAACATTGAACATCACCAGAGCTGCACTGAGAGAAAAAATTAAATAAACCATTTTCTAGTTTTATTTAAGAAAAAACATTGTTGAAGGAAATACACAGGTCCACTACAATCCAAAATAAAATTTCGATTTAACTTGAAATTATTACAGAAAACATATCAGCACTTGTACAATTGTACTTCAAGGTTATAATAACAACAGTAATTATATTCTTTATAATAAAACAATTTATTTAAACATTGGTTTTAAGAAAAACTTTGCTAAAACTAAAAAAGGAGTTGTACATTTTCATTTTGATAACCTTTTAAAACATTAAATAAAATGTTAAAAGTGTGATATAGATATTACATAGGGGTGTACAACTTTATTTTTTTAAAATATTTTCAATTAAATTTATTTATGTATTTATTTTGTGATTCAGCAGGGAGACTTCAATACTTTCATTAAAAATGGTTTCAAATCTGTTGTAATAAAGGATTTGTTCACTCCGATAACTTGTTCTTGTTCTTGTAAGAATCATGGTTACTGATAGAATTATTGTTCAATATATTACAGTGAAAAACCGTTTTAAACCATGATATTTTCTGAGACGATTATCATAACGTGAAAATCATACCCTGTTACAATCCTAGTTGCTTGAGTTAAACGTTATCACTGTTCTTTAGATCCTTTGTGTTTGCAAGGCCTGGAGAGTATCCTGTAAATTCAACCATTTTCCTTTGTCTCTTGGACATGGATTTGAGCAAAGCTGGTCAAAAGGGGACAATTGACCATTTGTGGCTGACATGCTTCTAAAACAAAAGGGAGTTCTCTATCCTTCGGTCATTGGCTTAAATCTATCACAGTTTTATCCCCTGCAGTTGATAACCACAGAGCTGTGTGAGACAAGCTGGCGTCATGTGGGTCCTTAATTAATTTTACAATCCACAGCTGGCTAAAAGAAGACTCTTTAGATTCTTCTTGGAATGTGGTGATTCAATAGTTTATTTGCAGCTGTTTGACAGAGGTCCTACAGCGCCCTCAGGCTGCCTAAACGCTTGCTTGGGCAACGGAAGCATTGTTCATGCTGGACCCAACTCAATGCAGGTCCAAGCAAATTATCTCCCTAATACTGGACTTACTTAGGTTCTGCAGACATAGAACAAGGTTACTCCATTCCAGTTCACTCTCAGGCCACTTCGATTCATAGTTATTATTCAAACTTCGCTACAGAACAATGATGCTCACGTTTGTCTTCAGGGCCACACTTCCTTCTTCCCGAGACAGATTCCGGGCCCAGGCCCGTTCTTGATCTCAGGCAATTTGAACCACATGCTTATAAAATGGCTGTTCAACATGCTGACTTTGAAACAGATCCTTGTGCAAATATGCCCCGGGGACAGCCATTCTGATTGTCTCTGGCCCTGACTTTGTAAAAGTGCGCGGACAAAACGGACTCTTTTCCCCTCTGAGATCTGCAGGTCGGATGTCTAGAAGTTGTAATCGCCCTGCTGCCCATTTTCATACTATTAAATAAAGCACATGTCTGTGTGCCATTACAGGTCTACAGGATATTTTTATGAAACCATTGACTGAATATTGACTGAGGACGTCTTGTCCT
This sequence comes from Cyprinus carpio, assembly GCF_018340385.1. Taxonomy (NCBI): domain Eukaryota; kingdom Metazoa; phylum Chordata; class Actinopteri; order Cypriniformes; family Cyprinidae; genus Cyprinus; species Cyprinus carpio. The sequence continues at coordinate 21,147,621 of NC_056585.1, read as the reverse complement.
AAATGATGGCATTAGTGGAAAGTTGCAATAGTAATAAGCCTTTGGATGAGCTCATTGGTTTGGATAATTAAAAGAACTGCAGAGAAGTTCTATGAAGTTTCACAGATGGACACAAGCTCGCAAAGCTCTTTTACAAGTTTTTCTATAACAAATGCTGGACTGTAGCGCTGTATCTTAACAAGTTTATCCTGGATTGGATTTCAGACAGAATTCTGAAGATTTATTACCTCCAGGTCTTTTACAGAGCTGTGTTTTCCCAAGCTTTTTGTCCTACATTCTCTCACAGCCCCATCAGTAATGCTCAAGCACCCTTAAACATTCTATTTCCATTTCTTTCATACTACTTCATACCACTCATACTGATTTCATGCTTGGTCATGCCTAACCCATTTGGGGGTTTATGTTAGCATGTGTTTTCATTTGATCATAGACTCCAAAAATACAAGTTCTTAAATATCCTCTGGAACTCAAAAACTCTATACACATTGTCATGATAATTTATAAATTAGTCAGAGATAACTTTTGTTGGCTTCACCTGTCCTACCTTAGGCAAGCTATTGAAAGTTCACTCCTGTTTTCCACTGAATGTTTTTTTCTGTTTTGGGCACTTTCATTTTAATTCTTCTGAATTTGGGGGGTGAGGTTCATAATTTTAAACAAGAAAATAAATATTGAATTTTAATTGGCCTCCAATTTCCATGCACAAGGTCCCTGCCACCTGAAGCCCTTTTCTCAGGCTCTGAGTATAGGCATGATCGGTTTAGTTTTTGCTGGGAACAAAAGCCTATTTACTTTGATTTTCTGCAGCAAAAGATGTCTATAATTAATACCATATCAGCGAGATGCCTCATATCCTAGGCCCTCATTTGTAGCTTGACAGAACAACAAATTCAAACTTCTATTTTCCTCTTTCTATCAATTAGTGCAGTTGATCAGGTTGCATGAATTAGGTTGTGGTAATGCGTGTGGTGAGCATTTTATCGGGTTGGTTAATGTAAGACATTTAATATTGTTAAAATAATTGACATGCAATGAAGATCATCAAGAATGTGAATGAAGTCAGTGGAAAATTTTGTGGAACATTTATATCGATTTGTGCACCGAGATTGCTTTAAGATGGTCATTCAAAAAGGCATTATAATTCAGAACCACAAAGTTGTCTTGTTTTGTTTAATGGGCTCTCACACACTGATGCTGGAGTGACTTATCATCAAAATGTAACTGAGATACTCAGATCCAGTGTATTTTTGTGTATTTTTAAGTAGATTGCATTTTTAAATTGACAGGTGAAAAACTTGAATTTCAGCTCGGTTAATTTAAAAAATGCTGGGTTACACTTTATTTTGATAGTCCACTTTAGACAATTCTACTAACTATAAGTAACTTTGTAACTACAGTACATGTCAACTACATGTCACTAATTCTCATTAATTTTGCAACTGCAATGTCTACTAACTCTCAGAGTAGACTGTTAGGGTAGTTTTAGGGTTAGTGTTAGGGGTAGTTTAGGTTTTAGGGGTTTAGTTTAAGTTGACAATAAGTTGACAAAGAAAAGTGTTAGAAGATATTAAGTAGACAGTCTACTAATACTCTACTAACTGCTAGTTGACTTGTTCTGTAGCTGCAAAAGTTAATTACTGTTAGTAGAATGTCTAAAGTGGACTATTGAAATAAAGTGTTACCAAATGTTGCAACCAAGTTTCAATGTCATTGGTTGCTTTCAGTGTATTTTTTTCGATATTTTAGAGCAAATAGTTTTGTTTGTTTTCTTGTTTGCTTGGATGTTTTTTTAATTTATTTATCATGTTTATGTATGTTCAACAAAATAAGACATTTTGAAAGGATGTTGGTAATCAGTTTTTGGTGACAACAGGTCTTTATGTGTATAATTTTATCATTTGTATCTTAGACAAACAACAAAATCACACCATTTTTCAATTAAATTATCAAAAAAACAAAATATAAAAATGAACTAATGTGTATACTACAAAGTAACTAACATTTTTCAGCAAACAGTAGTTTCATCTGTTTTCAAAATATTACCGCTTTTCCAGTAATAAGTTATCTTTTCCCGCAAGTCTCAGTGTAGCGTGACCAACATTATTGTTTTTTATTATATTGTATTTCATTTTGTTTGATAACTAAGTAATTTTCATGTAGCTCCTTGCACTATAATATGGCCTCAAAACACTTTTAACATTGTGCATGATTTGTAAACTAATATATTTTGATGTTTGGATTAAATAACCAGCTCCATATCCATGCATGGCTTTTCTAATGAAGTAAACTTGCTGGGAAGCTCTCCTGGTAAAGCATAGCACTTGTGATGCAGAGCGCTCGGGTAATATTCGTCATAAACAAAGAGCTCAAAAACACTTGTAGAAAAAAAGCTCAAAATGGCATGGTGGCTTCAGCAAAGGCATTTTTATCTCACGTTTATATTTTGTTAACAACTGTCGGTAAGGTCTAATGTATGTGGCACGTTAACTTTAAGTGCAATAAAGCAGTAACCTTTTGAACCAACCCACTGGACATTTCAATTTCAAACTTCTGTGAAACTGAATGCATGTTTTAGTGCCCACTCGTAACATTTTACTTAGAAAGTGTTGCAAAATGTGCAAGAAGGAACATAAATATCCATTTTGCAGGAAATGTCACCATAGCCATGTTTTTCCAGCCTGGGTTAATAAATTGAACTGTTCAATTTATTTCTATAACCATAATAAAGGTCTTCATTATTTTTTGTGCCAGATAAATACTGCTCTAGAGCACACTGGTTTCTGAATTCTGAACATTTTTGCTTGTCTCCCTTTTTAAACCACCTGTTTCAGATCATCATTCACATAGAGAGATCCATGAACTGAACTGAGTTTGTCAGATAAGAGAGACATACAAAATGTGAAGAGCCGCGGGCCTGCAGGAATGAAATTGAGAACCACTGCTCTAGAGAATAAAATATCATCATCTTATAGTTATATAATTACAAAGGATATTCCCATGTAGACATCTTTTAGTTTCTCTTCTTAATAGTAGCTTGTAGTTTAGCAAACGGCTTGTTCAAGGGGGTTGCCTTGACTGCAAATTTAAGTTAGCTTGTCGTTTAAGAAGTTTAGTCATTTAAAATAACTTCCCCAACATTGCATCTTTATTATACATCAATACAGTCACCAGCCATCAAGTTCATCGGGTGGGGGTGGTCGGGGGAGGGGTACTGGAACTGAGAACAACTAGAGGATAAAATAATCTATTTAAAAACCTAAAAATGTTGACCTATAACTTTTAAAGTGAAAGCACAACTGTGAGGGAGATTGTGAATGCTGTTAGACATAATTATATGACATTTTATTAACAAGAAGCTCCCTCTCCATTGTAGTTTTGTAAACTCTGGGAGAAAGACTTTTACTCTCACTGACAAGCTGGCAGGATTTATTGTTTCAAGTCAACGTTTTCACAACGTACATTTTGAATTCTATAAGATATTAACCCAGGCCTCTCTACCTAGCTCCTCCATTTCCACATAGCCTCTTGTTTAATTTCCTGCCCCTCCATTGTTTGCCTCAACTGCAAGTACCAATTTGCATGCTTTTAACATCCACACCCACCCAGTGCCTGCAAGCAAAGGATGGTTGCATCCTGTTTCAAAGGGGCTGGAAGGAAGTAAGTCATCTTTGAGTATGAGAAACCCTCCATCTGCAGAAACACATGGCAGGCAAGGGGAGACATGAATAACAGCCTTATGTGAGGACGTGAGCTTGTGGTTGTTCGTGGAGCGAGAGTGACTTTAAAACTTGAGTTCCTGTCGATTGTCTTCATGTCCGTCTACTACTACGTGACTGCTTGATGCCCTATTAGAAGATATTAGGGGATGCCCCAACATCAGTATTTCAACGGTTCGCTGGGCACGGTCGAGGAAGCTCTTGATTTGTTGTTGTTTTTGTTTTCTGCATTTTTCTTCAATCCTTCTCTTTATATATATTTTGGTTTGTGTTTTTAGTGAGTGTATATGCCCTTTTCCTTTCTTCCCAGTAGTTCCTGAAGCCATCAATGCCCTCTCTTGTCTCAGGATGGATACTTGGAGAAGGACATCGTTGGTTGTCACACAATATCTCTTCCGTGTGCCTGTCACTAGCGTTTTTGATGAATATTTCTCAAACATTGAGTTTTCGGAGCCGAACTCATCTTATGTTCAGTCGGGTTAATGAATTGAAGGATAGTTTTCAAGCCACTCTAATTTGATCCTGATTGCCTTAGTGGTGAAGAGTCCATAAAGTGTCTGCGTATAGCCATTGATTGGTCATCAGAAATATCATCAGGCTAACTTAGTGCCCTCGCATTTACCGAGCAACGATAAAATGATGTGTCATATCACTGACCTTCAATTATCTCTCTCTAAATGTCCAAGCCATCCAGAGGTGTTTGAGTGCATCGTCTCTCATTGATCTGTATTCAACACCAAACAGAGACTAATCATTCTGAGGAAATAAATCATAAGTTTTTTTGCCTAATTTTTTTGGTATTAGTAGTGTTGGCAAAAACTTCTATACCTTCTAGTAATTAAATATGATTCATTGTTAATTCGCGCATACTTTATTAACATTTATTTCATATGAATGACTAGAAGTTCTGATGATACTATAAATACTTTACTTCGGTATTAAGGCTAAAAACAGTTTGCACAGAGAATTTGTGACATTCATCCAAGTTGGATGGGTCTAAATGTGGTCCATTAAAGAATCCACCTTCAGAGTTGGTCAAGGAAACATAAAAAATGAATGTTTCCCGATTCATCCCATTGAATGTTCATATTATTACTAATAACTGACAAATGGTTTTGTTTTTTTTTGTTTTTTGGCGCACACATTTAAATTCATTAAAACTTAAAGGGGTGGGTCCTCCCCATACATGAACATCATGTTATTTTAAACTTGTATGACTGTCCATTTCTTTTTGCACAACCGAAAGAAGAAGTATTTTGAACAATTTTTGGTCACCAAACAGTTTTGGTGACCATCGACCACACACAGACATTTCTCTATTTTATGTCCCACAGTTGAAAGAAAGAGAAAGTCATACAGTTTAGAAAGATTTGACTATGTTTTTTACAAAAAAATAAAAAATAAATCTGCTGTTTGCTTAATATACAAATGCTGTTGAAAAGCTAAATCATCCAACCGATAACTCCAAACTCAACTTTCCTGCTGAGTTAATGTCCCTCCCAACTTACACAGCCTCTGGGATCAACAAATGGTTTGTATTTGTTTTTTTTTTTGTGTGGCAGAATCTAGCTGAATTATGTGACGGAATCAGTTGAGAAATATCAGAGGTACTGCATCTTATGTATTTTTTTTATAGGTTTCATGGTGAGTTTTATGGTAAAAAAAATATTCCTCACCACACTTTTCTGCTCTTCGCATATCACTTCTGTTTCTTGTTTGCGTAATTTATACTTAAAATGGAATTTTTGTAGTATATTTGGCTCTTATGATAAGTTTGCGTTTAGAGGTTCCACATTTGTAAAGAAACTGCTAAGCGAGGAGCTTACAAAGCCCTCCTCCTCCTCCACCTGGTGGCCTCAGACTGACATCACTGTCATGCTAATGCCGGCATACAGACCGTTCGTTAAAGTCACCAAAACCAGTTCACAAAACAAATTCAAGTTGTGGCCGGAATGGTTGTCAGGAGGCTCTTCAAGACTGTTTTGACACCAACTGACTGGGAATATATAGCTTAAGTAGGCTGCCACATACAATAACACCACAGACCTCCAAGAGTACTCCGAGATGGTCACTGCCTAACATCACCAAGTGTATTGAGATGTAACAGGTCACAAAGACCATCACTGTCCGGGCCAACCAAAAGCTGCGGATGACAGCGGAGGTCTAAAGACTCCTGAAAGATGTGGAACGCTGCCTTCAGAGCTGGAGATGAGGTGGGCCCTGAGGAACAGCTACGGCCAACCTATCCTGTCTGCAGCATCAGAGAGGGCTAAGAGACAGTACTCCAGGAGGATAGCCCATCGTTTCAGCGACAGCAGAGACACTCGGAGCCTGTGGCAGGGGATACAGACCATTACGGACTACAAGCCCACACCGCGGAAACCCTGTGACAACAACATCTCCCTGCCTGAACAAGCTGAACGCCTTCTTTGCTCGCTTTGAGGAACAAAACATACATGCACCCACTGCACAGAAGACTCTCCACCTCATCCTGGTGACCAGGAATGAGACTCTGACCCCCAGACAGGACCAGCAGACTGAAGGACAGGTTCATTCATCAGGCTGTCAGGAAGCTGAACTCGCTCTCTGAACTTGCCCCCCCCCCCCCCCGCCCTTCCCTCTTCTGCCCCAGGCAACCACTGAACTATGAAAGCCCCCCCCCCCATCCCCTAGGTCCCACATCCCCAGGTCCCTTCCCTCTCCCCCTCCCACTACCATATGGTTACATGCACCAGTCACTTTGTGCAGCATTGGGTCTGCTCACTACCTCGTTCAGCATAGAACTGACATCATTCTACTACCCGCTTCAGTCAGTTTTAAATAAAGAACTGCTCTCTGAGCTCTTTGTCACTTTATTCAGACTGAATAAGCTTTTTTTATTTTTAACTACAATCTTTTTATCGGCACTGTTTGTTCACTTCACTGGTTTGCACTCTATCTGCCATTTTCCTTACACTACTTTATTGTTTTTCTTTATTTTATTTTTAGTTTTTTATATATTTGTATAGTTGTATTTTAGATTTTATATTTAATCTGTAGCTATCTGGATTTTTAGGCTCTACTGTTAGTATTATCGTATACACCCTGGGTCTGAGAGTAACACAATTTCAGTTCTCTGTATGTATGTGCAGTACATGTGGAAGAATTGGACAATAAAGCAGACTTGACTTGACTGACTTTGACTTTGGATAAGAGCGCATGCTAAATTAATAAATGTAAATGCAAACCATGGTACACACAGGACATGTACAGCACATAACTGTATACATAGTACACACAATACAGTGCTTGACAGTACACAGAACATTATGGGACTCAATATGGGCATTGTGACATGTGAATGGTTTTTTTTTTTCAGTAGAGTATATGTCTATGGTTCACTTTCACAAGGTGATAATATGATATGTATTGTTTGGTGTATAAACCTGTGGTGTCCCTTCTAGATTATAAAGTACAATTTTAGACATGGAGGTGTCCTGAATGGCTTGGTGTTTCTGTAGGAGTAATGACTAAAACTTCACCATCACCCATATATAAGAACTATATCTTTCATCCAATCAAGCTAAGGAGGATGAGAGTTCCTTTCGTTTACTTTATTTACTGCAGAATGCATGGGCATTGGAATCTTTCTATGTGGGTGGGACAAGACCCACCCACTGTTTTAAGACCAATGATATTGGACCCACCTACTTTTATGGTTGCTAATTCAGTGCATATGGACTTATCAGAGCAATGTCAGTCAAATCCGTTTCCACTTGAGGAATGCTTTAATGAATTAAAACTCATTCCACGTTTAGCTATAGCTAAAGCCTTGTCGTTCATGCTGCTGCTCCCTCCTGTCCACTCAATATCAATTTCACTTGACTCATTCAGAGTCCATATAAATTAAACTCCATTCCGTGTTTTCTCTACTCGTGCCTGCTGCACTCCCAGGACACAGAAAGGTAAACAAAGCAATATATATATATATATATTTAACAACAAAAATTTTCTGGGGAAGGACCCACCCACATTTTTTTTTTTTTTTTTTTGCTTCCGACGCCTATGCTTCCATTTATTCATATTCAATTATTTTTAGACAAACAACTTTTTTAGACTTGTGACTGTTAGACTGTGTAGAGTTTGTACAACTCTAACTCTGGTTTTTTTTTTTTTTTTTTTAATTGGTTTGAATGAATCATTCAATGATTCACTCATAACACACCAAAATCCCCATCACTATTAGTGCTGTCCTAAAGATCAATTCCTTAAAATCAGACAAAAATCAAAATGTTGTTTAAATGTCAGCTTTTGTTGCGCTTCCTCTTGTTGGTGTGCTTCATTTTTAAACATGTTTGGGTCAATGTATTCTCAGCCTCAGATATCACACCCACAGACCGTTGGCTGAATGTCTGATGCATATGGTACACAGCCAGAAGTTGGAAACACTTCAGGAGTTTTCAAAGTCGTCATCGGATTGGTTTTTGAATTATACACACGATTTCCGGGAGGACATGTGTGTCGCGTTCTTTAAACGTTCCATCTGGAAACAAAAGATACCGTGGTGCCAAACCACCTCACGAAAGAAGAAATGCTTCTTTCACTGAGCTCTGCTGTGTGTGTGTGGTGTGTGTGGTGTGTGTGTGTGTGTGTCGTGTGTGTGCACTGGTTTTGGGTGGTTTATGAGGACACAAAATTTGCATAATGACATGGGTATGGCACAGGTATTACAATATGACGGTGGTTTATGAGGACACTTCCTGTGTCCCCCATAAATTAAAAGTATTTTGAAATCTCAAAATGCACAAAGTTTTTCTGTGAGGGGTAGGTTTAGGTGTAGGGCGATAGGAATTACAGTTTGAAGAGTAAACCACCAATACCAACGTGTGTGTGTGTGTGTGTGTGTGTGTGTGTGTGTGTGTGTGTGTGTGTGTGTGTGTGTGTGTGTGTGTGTGTGAAGGGGAATGCAGAAGCAGTTAGTGTATGTAGTCTTCATGCCTCTGGGAACAGTTTAATTTATTAATCAAGTCACTATGGCTCCAGATTCTAAAATAGACAGACATCACAACATCAATGAGGCAAACATTTGATGGGAGGACATTAAACTGCTAATGGTATGAGTCATAACCATCATAACTGTCATGCCAGGAGACTGATAGGTCTTGTTATAACGAGTTTTATAGTTTTAACGCTAATGTTTTTCTTTTTCAATGTGCCATTTAATAGCTCTATATATATTTTAACAACAAACTGAAGTTGTTGAACTTGATTTTTTTCTAGTTTTAATGAAACTGATTATAACTTGATATGATGCTTCAACTGTACAGTATTTTTACATTTATTCAGCAAAGTGTTAACATCTCAGGCTAAATTACATTTAAAAATATATTACCATAGAAAACGGTTATTTTAAAATTGTCAGTACAATATTACTGTTTATCTGTTTCTAGCGAAATCTGTTTCTACTGATATCTGTTTCTAGTTCTGTTTCTGCTGTTTTCTTGTCAAATGAACGTACTGTATGTATTCCGAGCCAATAATATAACCTTAAACCTTTGAAAATGATTTCAAAAAGCACCTTGGCGTCGTAGATCCCCTCACTTTACACGTGCAATGACCGTCAGTAACTCACCCGTCATAGTTTATTGAGTGGGTAGATGACATGAAGCGTTCTGGGTTAGCTGCAATGAAATCAGATGAGCACACATATCCTATAAAGCTCTTATTGTCTTTATTAAATCAAACAAATGCAATGCAGAGCGGACAGTCTATAGCCAACTCAGAGGCTAAGTAGAAGAAAAGAATCCATGATGTGTTCCAGTCCGTTTGCATTCTTTTGAAACATTTATTGACATGCCATAATGAACAAATGCATGTTTAAAACAATTTGAGCGTTCCCGCAACTCACCCCCATCTCTACTCACGCATGGTCAAACAGGAAACACAAGCAGGTAAATATTCACCTGCCCCATGTGACCAAACACCCAGAAATACGCAATCACAATACAAAATAAAAGAAAATTTTTCTGCACTTACAAAATGTTTTTTAAAAAAGTTCTTCCCTACAAAAGCTTGTAAGCTCATTTATCTGAGCTCTTTGTCTTTTTTGTCACCCTCGTTGATCAATCACTCAGTCTTATGAATAGTAAATAAATTAGGCATTTTGTTTGTTTGCATAGTAAAAGCCATATGGCCTGTTCTTTCCTCTGAATCCAATCTGACAAAACATGTAGTGCCTCCAGAGAGGAAAAGAGAAAGAGAGAGCACAGCAGTGCCTTGTGCAGCTCCTGTACTTTAAGCAAATGGAAATAACTTTTTCCCAGCAGCATAGCTGATATCATCAGCAGAAGAACCCAGGCAGTCGGCACAAGTGGTCCGTTACCCATCGGTGGCCTGTCATTATCTACAGGAATGCTGTCCGTTTATCTCAACAGCACCCTATCAAAGCGCACCATTACACACTCTGAGCACAGCATGAGCACGGTAAGAAGCCCTCACTATGGTATTTGTAAAGACCTATGAGAAGCCTAATGAATGAGAACACATCCTGGTCCGTATTAGTAGAATGTGAACAATGCAGCCCTTTCTTCCCATTTTTGAGAAACAGAGGAATTCTTGGGATGGTTAATGGATTGGTGAACGGAGTGAGTTCGAAGGGGGCAGATGGATGACTAATGCACCTTTTATTTTGGAATTGAACTGCTGTGGCCTTAATCTCAGACGTCAATAAAGATCATGGACATGTGCTGCAAAAAGGAGATGAACTGTACCAACTAATGAAGATTGGCATGGCAACAGCTATAACACATTTATCTTTATTTTTGGCCAAAACCAACAAAACATTAATCAGATATTAAAATACTCTTAAATAATAAAAGCCTTCATCATTACCTTTGCTACTTCCAAAATGCCTCTTAGTTATATATTTGATATTTTCAATTCTGCAAATCCACAGAAAAAATATGATTATTACACACACACACACACACACATATATATTTTTTTTACCTTTTTTTAAGCATTTTTGTAAGAACTCTTTAAAAAACAGTATTTTTTTAATATTATTACTAGTTAAAATAACTGTTTTCTATTTGAATACTTACTTTACAATTTAATTTATTTCTAAATTTCAGCAGCTGTTACTCCAGTCTTCAGTTTAACCTGATCCTTCAAAAGTAATTCTTATATGCCGATTTGATGATTAGAAAGTTCAAAAGAACAGATTTTATTTTAAATAAAATCTTTTGTAAGATTCTAAAAAAAATTGTCTCTTTTAATCAATTTGATGTGTCCTTTTGTGAAATAAAAAGTATTAATTCCTGTAAAAAAAATAATTAATTAACTTTTGAATTTACACTGTTGAACATTGTTAGAGGACATAGTAAATAAAATAGTAAGAGTGTGGAAAGTGTGATTATTTTTTCAGTTTGTGGGGCCAAAAATGCCATAGTTGAAGAAACACAAACTTACTTTTGCTTGTAAATGTGTGTGTACAGTATGGTATGTCCCATGTACCATTCTATGGTTTGATTTATGACAGTCACCTTCTGCAGTCACATGATACTTTATCTAGAGTCTGGGAATGCATTCCAGCAGTGGCACATGGTGCTGGAGATGTGTGCTCTAGGTCAGACAGACTTTCCATCCGAAACCATCTCCCATACGTTCTCACTGGGACAGAGAGCCACAAGACCAGGGCATACGTATCATGCAGTTTATAATGATCCTTCCTTTTGAATCTAGAGCAAACCTTTAATGTCACACAACACCAATCGCATTCTGATATCCCTGTGGTTGCTGCTGGAAGAACATTGTGGCAAATCAGCAAGTTTTCAAAAGAGGAACGTAAATTTGACACAAAGAGAAAGTCAAAAAATACAGACAGTTGCGAAATTGTCTGGTACACATTCTGCATGTAAGTGACTTCAGTCAAATATACGCAGCCTTTCAGCTGGATAACAGCAGGCTTGTTTAGAAAAATGTACTGTTGCCTGCTGTGCTCCTCATGCTTAGTTGTTTGGAGTTTTAATCTATAATCAAAGATGTAAGGATACAAGGAAATCCATCTCTACTGCTTGCCCCTGTGGAGCAAAGAAAATGTGGTGAATTTTTTGGTTTATATTTGGTTTTGTGTGCATGAAAGTTTATGAGCAGAGAGAGGTTTGGTTATCAACTCATCCTTGTTCCTTAGTCTGTCTAGTAAGGGGAAACAGAATTTAAGGATGTTTCATGAACAACTAAATATAGTGTTTGGGTCGATGAAACCCTCTATTCAAAACATCATATTGATAGCACAACAGTGTTTCCCTTGGAGACAAACACATTACTGTAATTACACTCTCTATAAACACAAACACCAGGGAATATCATCATTGCTGAGTCAGATTTTAAAACCTTTAACATAATACGAATTCAGTCTGTTATTGGAAGGTATCAGGGGTTAATCTGATCAGTCGTAATGAGGATTATTTTCATGTTTCCTTTAAAAGAAAAACCTGGACTCTTGAGATTTATCTGTCAACTTTAGACCTGAGTCGCAGAGGATAATTTATTATCTTGTTTCTCTTTTCTCCCAAAGAAATGTGCTATTCCCTCCACATAGGCGAAACAAAAGTACAGATAACAGCGCCTCCTTCATGTCTGGCTTTCATAGATCCATAAAATCCAATCTGATAGAGAAAAAGGTCAGAGTTGTTAACAGACAAGGACACACACCCATATAAATGTGCCTGACCAAAGGTCCATTTGTCCCTTAATTCCATGTCCTTTTGTCCATGTGCTTTTTAATTCATGTTAATGTATCCCAATAATGAATAACTTTCAGCAAGCACATTCATGAATACCAATTAGCCCGTTGCATAGTTATGACTAATGTGGCCAATGAGAGGGTGGGGGGGGGGGGGGGTGGGGGGGGGGGGGGGGGGGGGGGGGGGGGCAGGTGTGAGAATAATAAATCAAGCCACCTCTTGCTGGCAGACATAAAGCATGAAACTAGGGGGAAATAAACCCACTGTAAGGGCTTCCCGATTTCTAGACACAAAACTGGCAGAAAGCATCATAACCATTTAGAATGTGAAATTAATCCCATTTGTCATATTTCTGCGAAACCTGAAACAAAAACGTGACTTTGGGTACATTTTTGCTAAATTATGTTGCATTGTTTGGAGCAGGTTTCATGACAGTTTCAAAGTGAAATGTCCAGTGACTGTTGCTAAATAGTGTTTTCAATTTACCCTGAAACAGAAAAACGTGACTGAGGCAACATTATATTATTTTGGTTAATTTGTGTATTACGCATTTCGGAAATTAAATGTCTGTTGAGCGTCACTAAAAGGTTAATGCTCTGTTGCATTTGAAATTAACGTACACCTTACCCTACCTTAAATCTAACCAATAATGTGCACAAAAGCAAATGTGAGAGTAGAATGCATTTGCTGAAGCAACCATGCCATTTGAGCTCTTTTGTTGAAGTATTGTGATTCACTGTTTCACAGAACTCGTACCTCGTAAATGCTAATTCAGTACTGTAACAGTGAGCTACTAAGCAAGTTTACTAGAAAAGCCATACATATGGAGCTGCTTATGTGATGCAAATGTAAAGATGTATTAGTTTACAAGTGCACTACTGTAAGAATGTTTTTGAGGTCACGACAGGAGCCATGTGAAAATAAATCTTAATAATAACCTGTCCTCCAACTAATACGCTCGTATAGGTCGTTTGTCCAAATCCCTGAAAATACGACCCATCAGAGCGTATACTACAAATTGCGCCCCTATCGGCCAAAAGGTTGTTTTCATATTAATGTTTTGTACTCTTTTATTTGCACTGTGATTTGCGCTTGCGTTTCGTGTAGCTCAGTTGGTAGATTATTGAGTTATACCTTGAATATGCTATCATGCTATCATGGCTTCGATCCCAGAGAACGGACGTGCATCCGTAAAAGAAATGTATATGCTCAATAAATCATAATTTAGCATGATTTTCTGTGAGAGTTAGGTTAGGGGGTGGGGTTTAGGTGTGGTCATTCGAACGAATAAGCCACCTAGTAAAATATGTACGAATTACTGTGAGATCGGTGTAAAAAGTCCACACATTGCATTTAAATAAACATGCGTTTTGATTGGTAATGACGTTATACGTAATTTCATGACGACAGACGCAACGCGATACTGTCATTATTTTTACGCCCACTAGAGGCCGCTTACCTTAAAACCGTAAATATAGGTTTTAATAAGGTGCTTGCACAAATGACCTATATGGTCATTTTTTGTTGAAGGACAGGCTCTTAATTTTCAGCTGGAAAGTGCAGTGAGATGTATGTATAAGTACATTATTGCTGTATTCTGACGAGACTGGGAAGAGCAAAAATGATGTGCAATTAATGAAAGTTTCTTATTACATTAATTCAGATATTAAATTGATTTTTAAATCTTTGGCAATGGACAAAAGTACTTTTTGAGATTAGATTTACCAATTATGAAGTTAGCTATAAGGCATTGTCCCTCGTTGTGACCTGGCCATTATACAAGAACGAACCGAGAGGGAGATTGTGTGATATTGTGTGATTGACAGTAAATTGTTCAGTGCTAAATTTACAGAAGGCACTGCAACCTTGGATCCTTCATGGTGCTGCCTAACAATGACCTACATGGTGCAAGAGAGATTGGTTCTACTGAAGAACAGAGCAGCTGTGGTGGGGCTTTTTCCACTTACCAGTTCTGAAAAGCATGAGTGTTTGTGGTTTTGGCTAACCTTGTTAGTGAAGGATGAAAAGGCCTGACTCATACACGATTGTTGTTTTCTCAGCCCACACCTCAAAGGATAGATCAGGACATCAATGAAGACTCGCTGAAAGAAATCAACTACATTAAACTTTTTTCACAGAACTTAGGATTAAAAACAAACACATTGTTGAAACAAACTTCTTTTGGATACAGCTGTAATAATCAGCACCTTTGATTGCTTTTTGTATTTCATTGTTTTTTTGTTTGTTTGTTTGTTTTTTACACATGGAAATGAATGATCTCACAATCATAACTTTTTTTTTTCACACATGTGGAAAAAAATAAGCCATCCTAATATAACAAGGACCAAATGGGGAAGTCATATAGCACTGACCATCACCTCGATATGTCACACAGAGATGTGTGAATATCATGCTGCACCTCTGTCTTGATAGTGGTTGCCTTAAAATTAATCTCTGCAGTGAATGGGTGCTGAATGAGAGTCCCAAACAGTTGATAAAAGCATCACAATAATCCACAAGTAATCACACGACGTCCTAGTGAAAGTAAAGCTGCATGTAAGAACCCCCCAAAAAATGCATTCATTAAGGTGTTTTAACTTTAAATGGTTACTTACCATAATCCATAATAATGCCATCTCATTAGAGTCAGTAGTTCTGTCATGTGTGATAACTATTAGGGTAGTATTTCTGGATTGGGATTTTTGTTTTTCTTGTTCCAATTTTTTTGATTTAATTTTATTAAAGACACTTATGTATCCATTCACTTACTGGCCAAGTATTTTTTAATCCATATTTTTTTGTCCTCTTTTCAAACCTCACAAAAATGTGTCTGTATCAAGAACATCTAAATGATGTGAATGGTTTTTTCCCACCATTATTTATCCGTGCTAAAAATCAATTCACAACATTTCAATTTTGGTACAAAAAATCTTTCATTAACACAAAATCATGGAGAGGGCTAATGAGATAATTATGTGTTTTCTACATTATCTTTGATGCCTTCTGAAACATGAATAGAGATGATAAATGATGGGTCTTTACCAAGCCTCAATTAGACAGAGGGATCTAAAATAAATAAACCATTCTGCATCACATTGCTTCCATCACAAAATTAGACAGAGGGATCTAAAATAAAATAAAATAACCATTCTGCATCACATTGCTTCCATCACATACACAGCTAGTATTATATATGGCGCTTTTATAGCTGGCACTCTGACTGTAAAAGGTGTTGTGTTGCTTCTCACCCAAAATTCCCCACTATAAAAGTTTTTTTTCATAACTTCCATTCCCTATCTGAGAGAATGTCTGACATCATAATGTTGCCATTTCAATAAAACAGTGAAAAACCCCTATGACGTTTTTATACTTGGGGCTAAAAACAATGTAGGCCATTTCAATAAAACAGGAAAAGTAAAATGAATGAGTACACATTAAACCTAATACATTTTAATAAACTGTGCAGCTATTATAATGAATGGATAACTAGATGTGCAATATAAAAGTCATAGTGTGATGCCAGGGATAAATTAATGTACTCATGGTCAGAAAATTAAAATTTCTGAAAGCAGGCATCGACGGCTTAAACATTTTAGGGCCACAGAAGAAAAAATAAAACTCCCCATAGCATGCAAATTTCGTACCTCTGATAGACCTTTTGTCTGACTGAACTGAAAGTAAAATGAACTCATCAAGCAAGAGTACTGCAATCGGTTCAGCCAATGAAAATGTGATTTTCCCTCATAATGTCTGAACTGCGGGTATATAGAGTAAGAAGCAAATTCTCTGAATACTGCTCAGCTCTAAAGATGCCGCTGCTTTTCCACATATTGAATATAGAATCTCACTTAGATAGTGTACATCTTATTTTGCACATTCTTGTTAGCTTAACGCATTTGCATTGTATGGGTGAAAAGACTGAGTGTGCTTTGTGACAAATACGACTATCTGTATTGCTTTATGCAACAGATAAAGTACAGGAAGAATTGTGTTTATTTTATCACACTGCATGCAAAATCTTTTTGCATCAAATTAGCATCAAATATGGAGGAGGACCTAAAATGTGGCGCTAGAGATACTGTGACAGTGTACTTGCCGTATGCTAATACGTAGATACTATACAGTACACAAAATATAGAGGTTCCAGTTATCTGAAAGACCATCCCTATGCAGTTGAACTTATATAATTTAATATAAATATGTTTCCTGCATTTATTCAGTATAAGTAAATGTCATGCTGAACATCTAAAGCTTCAAAGAGAGACAATGGAACATTATTAGAGAGGCCAAAGAAAGAGAGCGAGAGAGAAAACTAACTTTGCTACTCCATCCAGAAGCTCTCTTTGATTTGTTGGCTTTCTCAATGTTCCTTCTAACTCCTGAAGAGGGCTGAAAGGGAGACACATTAGAAGATAAACATTGGATAGCACAAACACAGCTTAGCTACAATTCTAGTATTGTCTTTTTCAGATGACTGTAAGTGAAGTAGAGCCAATGCTGATTGGATTGTATTTTGCATTTACCTTTGTTTTGTATTATATTGGTTTGTAAAAGTAAATTTACCAAGATTTCAAAGGCATTGTGTGAAAATGTTGCAAAATTCTGTCTTTGTGATCAAAGAAGTCGATACTAATCAATTAAGATTCTGAAGTGTGGATAATCACATGCAATGTGACCACTGCTTCAAGGAAAAATGTTAAAACATTTGCAGGCAAATCATTTATATTTAATTTTATTACCTATGATGCAATTGAGTCATTAGATTCAGGGACGTCGTGACATTTGACTTCAGGCTTAAGTTTTTCAAATGAGTTACGTAGATGTTACGTAAATGTTTTAAGCCATTGTAGGTCTTTAAGAAGACTGCATATGTGAAGACTTGTGATACTTTATGTCCGGTGATTAGAAATCATGGTTATATATGCAACAGCAAAAGAAATGACACAATACAAAGCAATTGTTGTTAATTTTTCAGGTTAGGGTTAGGGTTAGGGTTATATTAAGTTATATTAAGTTATATTAGGGCTTATATTAGAATATTAAGTCAATTTTCTTTATGAACTTTCTGTTAGGTTATTGATCTTCTCTAATACAAATCATTTTAAGTGGTTTTAAAATCCCAGTGCTAAGTGTTGTGTTCCAAGCGAGTCTGTCATCTTCGTTGGCCCTGTGCATTAACATCGGTAGCACTATCTGACTTAAAAAAGAAATGTTTCACTGGCTTCTTTTTCATTAAAAAGATCATGGGTGTTATTTTATGTCTCTGCTGGGAAGTCTGATAAAATTATTTGGGTTAAGGAATGCATGGGAAATTAAATTCATGTGTTTGTGTGTTTATTTAGTACTAGCATTTTAGGAGATCAAGACTTGTCTCTTCTCTTACACATCCCTGATAAACAGAAGTTGAAAGGCATGAAAACAGCTTTAAGGCCCATGTCCCAAAATGACATCTTCAGCCCAGCCCTCCAGGCCCTTTCTCCACTGTCCTGTTCCATAAAAGTACCCTCAGGGTCTCTCCTGCGTGTCTATACTCTGCCACATGGGCCTGTTAGGTAACAATCTGCTGTTTGACTTTTGCACCAATGCAAAGCTTTTACAAAGGGGCTCCTCAATAGAGATGTGTAATCTCTAATCTGGGGCATCCTACAGTTATGGATATTGTTTAAGAAAAAATTATTCAATGCAAAAAATCTAAAAATCTCTATATTTTCTTATCACTTTATTTCTGTTTTTCCTGCAGAAAGCACAATAACAGCCTCGTTTTGCAGTTATATACGCTCAACATGATAAACAGTATTTGTGAAACAGGCCTCAGGGCATCCAGCTGTAGGAACGCCCTAAAACAATACCAAGACCTTGTGACCTCCATCACTTGTGAGAACACTGAAATCTGAAATGACACACTATTGTCCACATCAAGTGTTCTATTTGGGGGCAGCTTCCAGTAACGAAGACCAGTTCTGAATGTAAATGTAGTTCAGCGATCAAGATCAAGACAGATAACAGAATCAGTGTTAGATTTGAAAAATAAATAGTCAGGTCATTCCACTTTTTACTAGGATTTTCTAATTATCATTGTGCGAGCCTGTTAGGGTTTCTGTCTACGTTGATATAAAGAATTTGTGTACTCTTGAAGAATGAGTGAAAATGGGTACCTTTAGGGGTCCACCGGCTTCCTGTCATGAGGCAACAGCTTAAAACATCATCTTTGTGCCTATTTTTTTTTTTTTTTTTTTTCCCTTCTAAAATGTTCATAGATAGTTACCACGTAAAGGGACATATAACTACTCTGAGGTACTAAAATGCACTTTTTTAGGTTTTTTTTGTAAGATATGGTTATACAGTTGGCAAGTGACCCTTAAATGTACAACATTTGCACATTTTTTTTCTGACAGTTTTATGCAAATTTCTGTCATGGCTCATTTTGCTGAAAAATACATTGATTATGAAATGGCAAGCTTGTTCTAACTTTTCATTGAACTCTTACAGTCCCTATTCTAGGTAATGCACGTTAATCATCACCCGAGTTACACGAGTCTACAATAAGAACCAATCAGAGTCAGCAGAGAATATGGGAACTGCAATTAGCAGTCAATGCCTTCCTCTCATCTGTTAAATAGCC
This sequence comes from Cyprinus carpio, assembly GCF_018340385.1. NCBI lineage: Eukaryota > Metazoa > Chordata > Actinopteri > Cypriniformes > Cyprinidae > Cyprinus > Cyprinus carpio. Next base: position 21,128,557 of record NC_056585.1, on the reverse strand, counting down.
ATATAAATGAGCCTTGAAAAATCAAACATCTGCACACTTTTCTGGGTTGTTCTCGACATATAATTATCATACGCTTCGTCACCTTGTGCTTGTACCTCTCATGTCTGTTTTATTAACATTGATTTTTTACATTTAAATACCCAGTTGATGCCTCTGCCATTTTTAATGTATTATGTTGTGGATCCAAAAGATGCAGAGCACATTGTGTAGTTTGTGTAGTTGCCGGGGAAGTCAATATGTCCCTTCTCTGTCAAACCATATTCTCAGGCTTTATGGCCATATGCTTAGAGTGTGATAAAAAGTTGCTTTCTATTTATACACTTAATATTTTACAGCACAACACACCTCAATGACTTTCCACCTTGGCAGAGGGAGATAATGTATACAATGGGAATTTGCATTTTCAAACCTGCCTAGAGCAATTTCAAAACGTTGTTGTGTAAAATATTAAAATGTTCCCCCCAGGAATTCATGTTTTCGTTTTTTTTTTTTTTTTTTTTTTTCATCAAAGTGTCTTCATTCATTTTCTCTTAACCCCTCTCTTCTCATGCTACTTCTAATCACAACATACTGTAGTCTGTCCCACTGAGAGTGTTTTCCATGGTCACCATCCACATTAATATTCCTTTGTGTGTGTGTGTGTGGGGGGTGGTGGGGGGTACCTTTTAAAACAACACTTTTCAACACACACTTTAGATAAGGTTTTTTTTTTTTTTTTTTTTTTTTTTTTTTTTTTTTTTTTTTTTTTTGACCAGAGCAGGAGTCATCGGTGGTGGTCTGGCCTAAATATTTCCTGAGCAAAAGTAAGTACCAATTACCATTTTTTCATTCCGTCTTTGTCTGCAGCAGTATGAAGCGGGCAGCCCACTTTCTTGGCCTCTATTCCTGGACCAAACCCTAAAGGCTCACTGTGGGTGCCAATCTGCCATCATATGTCATCACAACAGAATGAACATTTTTCTCAAAGCTTGGTGGGAAACATGGTAACTGAATGAAATCATTGAAGACTTTATAATGTTGGGAACAGTCAAAATGTTCTCTCTCTCTCACTTTTTTTTAATTTTTTTTTTACTTTGTGTATTTATAAATGTATGTGGTTATAACTTGTTACAAAGGTTGCAAATAGTATTTGCAAGTAGTAGCAAACTGAAATATAGATTTGGAGTTGCATAGTGGACTTATTTAGCTACGTGACGCAAAGTGGCTAAGGGAAATAAAACATTCATTTAAAAAAAAATAATAATAATAATAGAAAAAACTGTGACGTGAACTGCACAAAGCGTAATGTACCCATGACGTCAGCCGGCCCTGCTGGAATAAAACACGATGATCAGAAAGCGCGGTAACAGTACAGTTAATTATGAGACTTTAGCGACCCCTGGTGGAGAGACACGACGAATGCGTTGTTTTGTCCTAATAAATAATAAATATTATATATATAAGTTTGACATGACAAGCCGTTGGTTTTTCATTAGCTGGATGATAATGTCTAGCAAAAAAAAAAAAACAGAAAGAAAAAAAATGAAAACAAAATGTAAAAAAAAAAAAAAAAAAAAAAAAAAAAAAAAAAAAAAAAGTGTATATCCATATACAATATTGACAATATTATAACTTACTACACAATAGAAATGTGATTCGCCAGATTAACAAGTGTTTTTATTTTTATATTTTATTTTTTATGTAATGTACATCATATTTACTTGTCTTCGAGGATCAATGACATGTCATATGACCCCCACATGACATAACCTGTCCAAGTTCATGAGGACCCTGAAATGCCCATTCATTGTTTTCTGCTACCATGATTGTGTTGTTTCTAACAATCTGGAATAAATCTTTCATTTTTTATTTCAGACATTAAGACATTATAGGCTAAGCCATTTTCCTCATGAGGACCATTTGCTGGTTCCACACAGGGTAGGTCATTTTAGGTTTCACTATTTCTGTGGGGACATTCAGTCACCACAGTGTAGCCAAAACCAAATCCACCTACAAACAAACACCCATTGTGTCAACTGACCTCAGATGAAAACCTCAGATTAGTTAATACTGTTAGATCATTTTATTTACATCCACAAATCGAAAAGGAAATGAAGAAGATCCATATGGTTTGTGTTCTTCTTTTCTGTTTTGATTTAATGACGTATATTATGATGATGTATTCATGATCTAACAATCTGTTAATATGCAAAATATCTGTTTTGAGTTTGTAGCCTATTGTTTGCTTATATCATTTCTGTGGTCAAAAAATATGAAATATTAATGTTTTGTGTCCCGCCTTCGCTTTTCTGTCCAGTGGATGTTGGAACAAAACCCAACTGGAAAAGTGAGTAGCCAGTGACGGATGGGTCAGCTATGCAGCAAGAGAGATGAATTCTGGGGAAACCGGTCCAGCCTTTTAGGGACATAAGGGATCTGAGAGGTGATCATGAACTAGCTTAGGCCCAATCATGGATGAGTTAGCATAATCTTATATAATACCGTTTTACACATTCTGGGGTTTACTTCGCAGGGTTTTCATTGTCCTGAAGTATATTCTGTTTTCACTGTTGTTTTTGTTCTCACACTGTCAAAATGACTCACATCCTCTGTGAAGTCTAATATTCGGACTCCCTCTTCTACTGAACTGCTTAGGCCAGGGCTTTCCAGCTCTTTTTGTCAGCTAGAGCTGCTTGAAGGGATAAAATTATATCTGAAGGGATACTTGTTTCAAAATACACAAAGAATAACCATTTGAGGTTTAGACAGCTTGTTAGAGATGGATTTTTTTTACAGCCCGTGAACAGTGCTGCTATATTCACTTATGTGTGATGGATTCATAGTTTAATCTAACTGTGTCTTGATGAGCCTCAAATATGTCCACATTAAATATACATAACGTGGATTTTTCTGACCTGACCAGTGCTGTCAAGTAAAGTCAAGTACCACTTCATATTCACTATGAGTGGCACCTTGTGATTAATCTGCTGTCATCACTCTTTGAAAGGTCTTTGATTAAGTTATGGGAATGGATATAGAAGTCAGAAAAAACTCTGACAGTAACACTATGAGTATTCAAAAAAAAAGCATCATAGTCAAATTGTACTATAAGGCTATTTGATTATGAAAGTGAAAGTCAAGAAAGTGAAAGTCTTGACATTTGCCAAGTAAGTGTAACCCATACTCGGAATTGGTGCTCTGCATTTAACCCATCAAAGTGCACACACACAGCAGTGAGGAGTGAACACACTGTGTGACACACACCCGGAGCAGTGGGCAGCTATATCCAGTGCCCGGGGAGCAACTGGGGGGTTCAGTGCCTTGCTCAAGGGCACTTCAGCCATGGTTATTGAGGGTGGAAGAGATGCGCTGTTCATTCACTCCCTCACCCACCCACCTACAACTCCTGCCAGCACAGAGACTCAAACCTATTATAATTATCATTATTAAAGAATGTTTTTTTTCAGACAGACTGTATCTATGTAGGCCTACTGTATGACCGCCCCACATGTTTAGCTTGCAACCAACCAGGCTCATATGAAAAAAAATGTGATTGTGGTGGACGTTTCTTTTCTACAAATGATACTATATTTCACAACACTATCAAAAGTGAATGGTTCTAAAAGCCTGTTCAGTTTTATCCAAAACAGACAAACATGAACCTAGAAACATTTTATTACATTGGTTGTTGTACATATTATGGCAGTTTTTTATGAGATGAAATCTCCAAGCAGTGGCACTATAAAAGTTAATGCTTTTGCTGTTTTTGCAAATAAACATATATCTGCACTAAACCCTAACCCAAAACATAAGTGATAGTGTTAACAAAGATAATGTTAACAAAAGCAAAACATGAGATTAAAAAAAAAAAAAAAAACACATTTGCTCCATCCAACCATGTTTTTTTTTAGTTATTTTTTTATTTTTTTAACGTTGCCCAAATGTTCGTGCAAAGAAAGAATGGAGTAACTTTATTGTTGCTGCCACCACTGCCGTTCATGCTGTGGAGGACGCTGTGTGTGTTTTGTTGCAAAAGCGAAATACTACTTTGTTTGGTCTTCCAAAAGAGGACATGACTAGAAATCAGTGATTAAGTTGTATTTACAATACTGTTCCAGAACAGTTCAACCCAAATATTCAGATGTGTTCAGAACATTTTATTTAGGAACTGTTTTACCTGATCCTGGAAGAAAGACTACAATGCTGCTGTGTCTGACTCACAGTCTGTAAGTACATTTACACACGTAAAGGATTTGCCACTGAGGATTCAAACATGAGTTTTGAGCAGTGCAGAGTAGTGCTTGTTTGTTTGTCGTTTCTCTGATCACAAATGCAGACATGGTTTTATGTTTACACGGGGGCTATGCAACGCAACACGTAAAAAGACAGTATAAGTCATTATAATCAGTAATTATTGTCCCCACTGGATGCAACACAAATGCCTTTGTTTATAATGGTTTTAATTGTTTTTGTCTTGTCACGCTGTTCTGTTCTGACCGTGTAACACACATCCACAGCATGGCAAGGGGCGGTAACATTCCGTCACAACACTTTGGTAGACATTCGGCCAATCACAATGCACTGGATAGCTGGCCAATCAGAGCACACCTCGCTTTTTCAGGACCAGATGAGCTTTGTTAATAAATGACGTGTTTTCGGAAAGGCAGGGCAATAGAGAAGAAAAACAATAATGTACAGTAATATGGAAAATAATGTGTGTTTTTTTTTTACCTTAAACAGCATAAACAAAGAACACCTTTCATTACACCAAATACACAAAATAATGTTCTTTTTTAGCAATATTCATATGACCCCCTGTAATGCAAACATCTATCTATAAAACTTGGTGACATGACTTTTTGACAGTCAGTCCGACTACATTTAAAAGCTAAGTTAGTTTAAAAGCTGGTGAAAGTGTGACGGCTGCTCTGAGGAACAATGGCTGTAGCCTGTAATAAGATACACTGCTTCGTGAGAATAAAGCCCTGAGGACTTCCTTGTTTTGCCTTTGAGTAATACTTGTGATCATTGACTGGGTGTGGGTTTTTCATTAGGATCTTTTCTGAGAGTCACCCTGATTTCCAGCCTTTGACTGCTGCTATAATAAGCCTGCAGGGATTGATCTATCTGTCTGTCATAGCACCAGACAGATGGTAAACGCACCACCTTTCCCACAAGCCTTTGCCCCCTCTTATTTGAAGAGAATCGCTCCCTAATTGCATGTTGCATAAGGAGTTTCTTCCTTGCAAGGATGAGCAATCACTGAATGTTAGTAGTAAGTCTTTATGCTTCTCAAAGTTCTCAAAGATGTCCTAAACCATTTCCTTACATCTTAAATCGTGTTCAAGTCACTCTTAATGGGCTCCTAAACCACGAATTACACCTTAAGTGATTGCTGCCATTCTAGTGGACACAACACCTAAAAATTATCTTAATTTTACTGATCTTAAAGGGTGTCAGTAATAAATGTAAATTTTGTAATCATGCTAGTCTTGGGAAAATGTGTGCCAACGCCCAGGGGAAATTGACTTTTCAGATGGTACTCCTAAAGGATTTAAATTTTGCTTTGGCAAACTTTAAGTCTGTTGGCATGTCAAACTTCTCATCAAACATCTATTCCAAGGACAGTGCCAGATGTTAATCATATGTTTCACAAGACTTGTATTAAGCACTCATTTAATGCAGAGTATCAAAATTGTATCACATTTCAGTAGGCTCATTTACAAGGGAAGTGAAAGTGAGTGTAAAATATTTGTCTTGTTACAGGCTTTCCCGTTTCAGTGTTGCTTTACTGGTTGTGGCACTGCGGGTTATCACATGGTGTTTGAACAAAAGTATTTAATTTCCTTCAAAAATAAAAAAATAAAAAACCTACTGACCCCTGTCTTTTGACCTTTAAAGGTAACAGCAAAGTAAGTAAAGAGTAAGAAAAAAAGAGTAAGACAAAAAAAGTAGTCAGAGTAGTACTTTAGTGTACAGATATAAATTCTGAAAAAATTAATCACCATGAAGGGCCCTATTTTAATAATCTAAGTGCATGGTCTAACAGTGCGTTTCCAATGGCACGTAGCCAGCACAGCGGAGTGATCGTTTTCAATAATTCCTATGGAAGTTGAGCTTAAAGGGATACTCTACCCCAAAATGAACAATTTTGTCCATTAATCACCTTACCCCCATGTTGTTCCAAACCCATAAAGCTTTGTTTGTCTACGCACCACAATTAAAGATATTTAAAGTGAAGTTGAATTAGTGACATACAGCCAAGTATGGTAACCCATACTCAGAATTCATGCTCTGTATTTAACCCATCCAACGTGGCACACACACCCAGAACAGTGGGCAGCCATTTATGCGGCGGCACCCAGGGAGTAGTTGGGGGTTTGGTGCCTTGTCTCAAGGGCACCTCAGTCATTGATTGCCAACCCGAGACTACTCTTAAACCACTAGGCCATGACTTCCCCACCCACAAAATTGGGCAGAACCTCCAAAATGGTATTATTTTGGATGAAAAATCGGGAGGCTTGAGACTGTCCCATAGACTGCCAAGTAAAATACACTGTCAAGGTCCAGAAAAGTATGAAAAAGCATTGTCAGAACAGTCCATCTACCATGAGTGGGTCAACCGTAACATTAAGAAGCAAAGAAAATACTATTTGTAGACGAAGAAAACAAAAAAATAAAACGACTTTATTCAACAATTCCTCACCTCTGTCCTCTCCCCACATCACTGTAGTGCCGTTTTGGAGAATCTGAGCAGTACATAGGCGGCGTACACTCTTCTGTGTCAGCTACGCTGCGCTCATGCGCTGTTTTCTTTCAAACCAAAGCATAAAATATACATGGAAAACATATCCTTGTGGCGCGGCTGACACAGTATAGCATATGCAGCCTGCGTACTGCTCAGATTCTCCAAAATGGCACTACGGTGATGTGGGGAGAGTCAGACAAGAGTATAAACGAGGCTTAATAAGGCACACAGACTGAACGCGTCTCCAGAGAGCAAACGGATCTGCTCATGTGCGAGCAAATAGGTAGGCTAATCCGACACATGCAATATCCATTATGACATGTATGACATTTTTATATTTATGTAGCCTACACAATAATATTCTTTTACACTGTAATTCTTTATTTTTTATATTTGCCATGTTTGTGTCCTGCTGCGTGTCCCTGTGTGTAATAAGCAAAGGGAACGCGCGTTGTGGACCCACCCAGAGGCGCATTTTCTACTAACGCGCTCTTTAAATAACAATATATATAACAATACTGTGCCATTGACTTTAGCCTTTAGATCAGGTTCGAGTTGGTCTATGGCGCAGTCTATTTTCAGTTCCTCAAAATAGCAAATTGGCGCAAATGCATTTGCTATTTAAACAAAAGTGGCGCAGGATGAGAAAATGCTGCGTCAGGCTGAAACTAGCAAAAACCACTTGCGCCGGGTGTATGATAGGGCACGAAATGTTAACTACAGATATAGGAGGGCCAGGATGTCATCACTGGTACACTCTTGCCCTATTCTGGCTGTAATGTTCAACATCCCAAAGAGCCTATACTTTGAGTTAAAACTTTCATTAAAGATGATTATACAAGCATTTTAAAAAAGATTAAAAAAAATATTTAAAATAGACTGTTTCTACTCTAAATCTACATTAATGTACTACTTGTATGTATTGCATAACACCTATCAACTAAGTTATCTATAGTGACGAGAATCAGAAAGGACAGTGTGTCACAGGGCACTGTTGTCAGCTGCTGAAGGTGATCGGTCAGCTTCTCTTTTAGTGGTAAATGTGGGAAATAAAACTCTCTCTCTCCCCTCTCTCTTGTCTCTGCTTTGTATGTATGTGAAAGCTCATTTTCACTCAATAAACTATTGTGGTAGAAAACTTTCAAAGGTTAAAAAGGTTTCAGGGTGGAAGGGAAGCATATGTCATCAACTCACATAATATGAAACTATAATAGTAGCCATAAGCATAGGAAAACAGGGCTAGATGTCACTTGTGCAAGTTGTCATATATTTCAGTAACTATAAGGTTTTGAATCAAACGCCCAGTTACATAAGTGAAAGTGAAAGTGGAAGTCGTGACATTTGCCAAGTATGGTTAACCCATACTCGGAAATGGTGCTCTGCATTTAACCCATCCAAGTGCGCACACACAGAAGTGAGAAGTGAACACACCGTGAACACACACCCGGAGCAGTGGGCAGCTATATCCAGCACCCGGGGAGCAACTGGGGGTTCAGTGCCTTGCTCAAGAGCATATCAGCCATGGGTATTGAGGGAGGAAGAGATCGCTGTTCATTCACTCCCTCCCACCTACAACTCCTGCCAGCACTGAGACTTGAACCTGTGACCTTAGGGTTACAAGTCCAAAGCGCTAACCATTAGGCCACAGCTGCCCCCAAAATAAATGTATTTTGTCAAATTCAAAAATTAGAGTAACTTTTGCGCATTCAAACAATTTATTGATATTGGTTGGCCACAATTATACCCTTCCTATTTTACTCTTCATGAAGAGTTCTGTTTCAAAATGTAATTGCTGTTCACATATTACTGAAACAGACAAAACTGATTAATAATAGGTTCCATTGTGACAACCCTCACATAGTGCCCTGATAATGAACTGTATATTTTTCTTGGGCATTGACCATGGAAATATATAAATAGTTTTTGGGTAGCCAAAATGTAAAGGTTTGTATCTTTTACAGAAATGAACTGAAAATGAAATGAAACATAACCTGTGAAATTTTCACTTAAGTAAAAAATGTGACTAGTGTATGATCTACATAGATCCACATATATAACCACTACAATATCATTCTTAACAAATACCTCATTATCTCTTGTGTTTTACTTTTGATACTTAGGCTACTATTGTTTTTCCTTTAAGTACATCAGACAGTAGTCAAAAAAAAAAAAAAAAAAAAAAAAAAAAAAACAGAAAATAGTCAGAAGACACTATTTTTATTTCTCAAGCGTATTTTACTCAGTGAAGTAAATGAAGTTCATCTTCTTTCACAAAATGTGTGCAGACGTCCATGAGACGGTGTAATCTTCCATGTTTTTTCTTGAACTCCTTTTGGGCATCCATGCACATCATGGTTAACTTCTGAAACTCTCTTAGATTTAATGCTCGCAAATAGATTTAATATGCACAAGTTATTCTTTGATCACACAACAATCCACATAAATAATATTTTCCATATTTGCTAATAGCTTATTATAGTAAAAATGGTTAAATAAAACAACCCAATTTGCCGGGTAAAATTAACCCAACATGTGTTCTGTCCTATATTTACCCAGTCCTTGGGTTAAAAAAATACCCAAACTGGGTTAAAAACAGTATATAGTGCAAAATTTGGTTGCATATGTTACTGATTATTGAGGGTTGTACAATTATGTTAAACACTATTAACAGATTAAATATTTGTGTCCCCAGTGATGTCAAACATGTTCAAGATCTTTTTGAAATCTGAACACCTGAATGTTAAAAAGGAATCCAGAAGCCTTAAACTCTTTCAGGTTGATGGTTTTGCTACCGTCCATGTCCAACAGTTCAAAGACAGGGAGGAAATGGTGACAGATAAAAGTCTCTTCCACATCATGCTACTTACACATACACATTTCAGCACATGTGACATTCATCACAACCAAGCTTATCCTCTCATAAAACAATAATAATGATAAAGCCAGAGGAAATTTGGCAGTAAATGGGGTTTTTCCTGCAGCATCAAACAGAGGAAGTGACTTTTTGCTCAGATATTGTGAGCCCTGTAAGGTTGTGGTATAGTGTGGAGGGGCTGTTTTTGATGTGGTCATGTTTTGTAAGAGAATGTCGTACTTCACTACTGAGGAGAATGCAGACCATCATATAAAACTCCTTAAAGCCAATTTCTCCTTCAGCATCCCAATCCAGCATGTCAAATGTCAGCATTATGTGTTTTTTCCCCATTGTTGTCACATGCTTCATGAAACGGTAAAATTGAACGTCAGAGGAAGGGAAAAGAAAAGCACAACAGTTATTCCAAACAACTGAAATTCCACTGTAATGTATCCGCCTATTACAAATGAATTAAAAAATTCATAAAAAAGATTGATAAAAAATTACAGATTTGTCAATTGTACTCATGTTATTGTAAGTTAAAGAGGAAATGTGAATTAACAATTATTAGTGTGTTTTACCATTCAGTGTGTTTTTTTTTTTTTCTCGTGAAAATCCAGCAGACAAAAATAATCATAAATTATTTTAGGGTTAGTCAGTGAAAGAAGACAGTGAAACTTGTTTAAATTCAGATATTCGTAGAAAACGCCCGTTTTAAACTTAATTTTGCTCTTTTGACTGAAATAATGTTAACCGCTTCCACTGTCAATCTACAATTAATTCTGTTACCATGGTAATGAGGCACTTTCCACAGGTCCGCGTTTATGGCTTTCGTATTGGCGCACACCAAACGTTTTTTCCGGTAAATACGCTGTAAACAATATTCACCAATTTCAATTTAAAGACTTAAATTCAGTTGCTGCCTTAAAATTTTAACTATAATCAACTTGGTTGTATAAGTCTTAAATTAAATTGAACTGACTTAAAAAAAAAAAATGAGTTGAATCTCATATAGCCTAACCTATAAAAAAAAAACTTGATACAATTTATGATGTGACTTAGGCTACACGGTTTTTTTTTTTTTTTTTTACAAATTACATATTTTGAAAATGTTTGAAATGCTGGTGGTTTGCCAGAAATCTCAAACATCTATGGCCGTCACAACTAGGCTACTTCAAAGCTTCAGGCCTTTACAAATGCTAGTTTATTTAATTCAAAATTGTGGTGCTCATAATTAAGTCACTTTAGTCATTCTTCATGTCTGTTTGTTGTTGGCTGTGCTGCATTATCACACTCCATTGGAAAACTGAAGCGCATTTCTGCACCGCTGCAGGTCCATTCGCACCTGGATGCATATTTCTGAACATATCTGAAAATATTCAAAGTATCTGTTGTAGTTTTTTATTATATTTACTTTTGGTAAGCAATGTTGTATTCACTTCATCTCCTTTGTACTATGAATGTGATAGCATAAATGCACGTGCCCTTGGAAATGAATTGTAAACAAGAGGTGATTTGGTCTTGTGGTTTTATTCAGCTCGTCTGGATTATAATATTACTATTTCAGTACGACCTTTAACTGGACTCCTATAGAATTGTTTGTGTTTATTATTGGTAAAAATTACAATGTTTTGCAGGTTTTATAACATCTACTGAGAGTTCTGTTTTCTTTCTTTCTTTCATTCTTTTTTCTACGTTATCTGGGCATCTTTTAAAACACTTCATGTGTTAGGCTGAAAAGTGTCATCAGTATTTACTGTGAAATTTCTTAACAGTAATATTAAAGTACAAATCACTAAATGTCATTATCTGAGAGAAATTAGGGGAATAACTGAATTGGAAAAACCAACAGATAGTCAGGACAAGCAAATCAAAGACAGTAACACAACCAGGTAAATCATCCTCTGGCTTTCAGATGAGAACTTGTGGCAAAATACCCAAGGCTTTGAAAACAAACATTGACTTAATATCTTTCCTGCCCTTCAGACTGAATTCTTCACATAGTACACATTGGAAACCAATTAGCAATTTCATATATTATGTTTTCCTGCCCAAATATAATACAATCCAGTAAAGAATCATATTGTTCTGAATGGGCTGTACGATTGTATATAAATAGCCCGATATTAGAGAAGAGAAAGGACAGTGAGAAGGCCCAGTGGAAGTGAGATAATTAGTGATGATATCTGAGAAACAGCTTAGGTTCTGGAGTTTGCTCATGCAGGGTTTGAAGTTCCTCTATAACCTGCATTGGACTTTTCCTGGCCAAAAAGTCCAACATGAGACGTTACTTATAAGCTTGCACACTAAACACAACAACAAATCAACGTCAATCTGGTTGTGGAGGTTAATCTCTGGATTTTTGAGTGATCAAGGGTAAGTCACTTATCTCATTTTATAATGTCATGAAAAGAACCACTCAATTATTTGTATATTATATATATATATATATATATATATATATATATATACACACACATATATTCATTAATAAGTCATTTTAAAACAACATCAAAAATTTATTTAATATCAAAATGTATAAAATACCTATGGTAGTTTAGACATGGTCATTAAAAAAAAAATCAAATTTTAAGGACAATTTTGTACAGCCTAGGTTACCACTTACTGCATAGGCCCAATAATAAGTAAGATTATTAACATGACATGAAAACTGGCAATTGTATGCATGCATAAACAAGTGAAGTATGATTTACCAGTTTAACAAATAAATTAACTTGATACAACGTTTTCATGTCTCTTTTAGAAGTTGATAAGTCTATTCATTTTGCTTTCCTAAATGCACAACTATATGTTTTAGCTGCTAACTATTCTTTGCATTTTGTATTGATTTTTCACTTTATGTAAGAACCTGGAGCCACAGCTGAGAACCAATGATTAAGCATATAATTGCAGTCTAAACTTTTCTCTTTTTTCCCACCAACAGATGTTTTTTCTCTTATTGAGTACATTGTTGTTTCTCCAGTCCTCTGCTGATGGATCCATCAAAACAGAAGAGAGCTACTGGACACTTAAACCAAATGGTTTGTTCTTTTGTCTGAATCATGTCTAAAGAACTGTTTTCTATGTAAAATATCTGCAAAAAATACTTATAAACTGCTATAATTTATTTAATTTATATTGGGGCTTGTATTGTTATATTTGCACTTCTCATTTGTTTTTCAATTGTCTGTCATCAGTGCTTGTGGTGAATGTCAATGTAGGTGAAGATGTAAACGTGCCACTTATCTGTGGAGAAGCGTATGAAGGGGAAAATATTACATGGACCAGAAATGATGAAAATCTGGAGGCTCAAGTAAACAGGATCGTCGTCACAGTAGAGGGGTGGATGGGGGGAAACTACTCGTGTTTCAATAGTGAGGGATCCTACCTAAACCACACACTGGTGCTGGCTCAGTGGACCTTCAGGAAGTTTATCAAGAATACTCCTAAGAAAGGTACAACCCTCTTTTACCCAGTATAAAATTGTCGAGTTATTAATTTGAAAAATTAAAAAAATGTTAAATAGTTTCAAGACTTCATCAATGAAACATTTTTACACTAAAGTTTCTATTTCTACCATGCAGTTTTAAAAATAATGGGGGCAGTAAGATTTGTAAAAAAAAAAAAAAAATGCTTATCAAGGCATTACTTATTTTAGCAAAAATAGAGTAAAAACAGTAAAATTGTGAAATATTATTACAATAGAAATGTTATCTATTTTAATGTATTTTAATTAATTTTAAACAGTGATTACTCCAATCTTCAGTATCACATGATCCTTCAGAAATCATTTAATATGCCAATTTGGTGCTCAAATACATTTCCTATTAACGTATACAGCGTTGACAATGTTGCTTAGTAATTTTTTTATTTTTATTTTTGGAAAAAAAAAAAAAATCTTGATTATTTGAATATAATGTTCAAAAGAACAGCAATTATTTGGATTTTAAATCTTTTGTAACATTATAAATTACATATATAAATATATAAGTCTGTGTTGTCACTTTTGATCAATTTACTGAGTAAAAGTAATCATTTCTTAATAATAATAATAACAATAATAATAAATTGACCCTAAATATATATATATATATATATATAATATATATATCTATATATATATATATATATATATATATATATATATATATATATATATTTGTTTATTTATTTTATTAAATTTGGTTTCATAATTGTATTATATAATTATTTTATTTCATTATCATTAATTTTATTTTTTAATTTATTGTATTACCAAACAAGGTTACATCGATTGTTCAACAAATAACTATGGAGGTTCCTTCAAATGTGATTGGACATGGGATGCAAATAGGAATGGCCATGTTGCTCATATCAAAGCCACACGGTAAGTTTCTTCATCTTACCTTAGGTTCTGCAATCTGACCTCTGCAACGATGTGAGGGGTGTGAAAAAAAAAATAAATATATAAATAACTTGACTGATCCTGTTCCAGCCCTGGTGGAAGCAACATCAGCTGCAGTCTGGATTCCAGTAGGAATATCACATGCTTAGACCATGACTATTGTCCCTATGCAGAGGAGGTAGAGCGCATCAACCATGACCATATACTTCAGAAGCAGCTTTGTTGTTGAATCCTACAATACAAAGTTCTACATCATGGATATCGGTGAGCTCTCAAAAATCGCTAAGATGGGGTCTTAGAATACTGAATTAGAATGCTGCTCATTTGAATATGAAATGATCTTTTTCTGCACTTCTTAGTGAGGCCTGATATGGTGCCTATTAGTAGGATCAATAAAACATCTGTAGAGGTCAAATATCCACACTCCTGGAGCACACCATCATCCTACTTCCCTCTCATGTTCCAAGTGAAAGAGATTCGCTGTCGGAAACATGACAATTGTGACTGCTCCAAACCGTACTCACAAGAGGTAACCCCACACACTACTGGTCAAAAGAATGTTTGGAATAATTACATTTGAAATAATCAGGGTGTACTTATTTAACCAAAAATACAATAACAGTAATATTGTGAAAATTATTAGAATCATTACAAATTATTTTCAATTTTAGTATATTTTAAAATGTAATTTATTTCTGTGAAGGCAAGACTTCCATTTTAACAATTGAAAGTATTATTATTTTTAGTTAGACTTGAAAATATATTAATATTTGTTTTGCTCAGATTTTCTTCACACAAAGTCACCAGCTGCCAGTGACAAAAGGGATGACGGTGTGTGTGAGAGCGAGGGATGAATTCTGTAATTCCTCATGGGGTGACTGGAACCAGTACAAGTATGTGTATTTAAGATTTGTTAAATTTCTTAGCAAAACATTAATTTGCTTTACCACCATTAAAATTGTCTTATTGCTTTATTAATGTGTTTTTTCTTCACACATTATAATAAAAAATTTCTCTGTTCATTTTTAGATGCACAAACAGAAAAAACAACAAGCAGAGGAGACGAGACCTAAAGTTAAAGATGCTATAATTTATTATGCATCTTTAAAAAAAATTAATTTTAAACATTATGATGCTTTCTGTGGTTATGAACATTGACTGACTCTGTTAGACCTTCTTTGGTCATACACTATGTAATTAAATACAAACACATAGTATGTGTTCTTGTAATAATGTATTTATCTATTTATCTATACATGTTATAATAGAAATGAATAACACTATCATGCTCTTAAATGAATTATTTATAACTGTAGTACATTTTGATTGTGTTACATGTATTTATTATGATTTCAATGTTTCTGATGTCTTTACTTGATTATATAAGATATAAAACATCAATACTCTCATAATTCAGTTTGTCTTGATTGCATGTTTAAATTTAAGAAATTTGAAAATTTCATGCCATGTCTCACCAAGTGTGAGCTATAATGTAGTGTGTAGTTTGCTAAATAACACACACATTGAAAGGTTTGGACTTTGTTGGGGTCCTAATTATGTGCAAATGTTTTTCTTTCTTTCTTTGTAGATCACACATAAGACTGCCCAAGACAGGAATTACTGTCACATCTCAATGTGGAGCAAAGCGACTTGCTATTCCACCCATGTCAACAGAGTTCGGGCATCAAATCAAAAGAACCACCTAAACCAATTTATCAATGATTGTTCAAGTGTTGTGTGAAAACAAGTCCTCTATTGAAGTCTGGGGGAAAAACACATGTGAAACACACCATGAGTGACACTTAACCACCATGACTTGCCAATTGTAAAAAACACAAGTGCTGGGTTTTTTGGAAATGACACAATTGGTGCAACACTGACTTTTGAGGAACTAGCCCAAACAAACCAGCCATTCATTAATTAAAGCTAGTAAATAATAAAAAGAGCATAAAAAATAAGAAAATGAAAGGGAAACTCCAATAACTGATCTGATCAGCTGTGATCTGAACTCTACTAATCACAAACCAGACAATTAATAAGCAATTAAGCAAAAAAAAAAAAAAAAAAAAAAAAAAGATTTTTTTCAGGACAAGTGTGACATAAAAACTTTGATCTGGTGGGCATTTCCTCAACAATCATTATGAGAAACAGTGAATAGGGTACAGATTGCTGACCTACTTATGAAAGATAGAGACTAAAAGAGAATATTGGCTCACTCCCTCTGGGACATGTGCTGTTGAAGGCTGATAGAAACCTCTACATGCTTATAATTAAATGATTTACAGTCTGTATGTAGCAGACACACAGTGTTAATAAAATATGTAATTAAATACATGTGACCTATTGTAGGTTACCTTACCACAAGACAGCTGATTTGGGACTGCTGTTGTGGGTTAACATGTGACCTATTGTATTTCATTACTGAATGGACATTTACTGTATATTCCCTGAATGCTACATCATACTCTGTAAATGATGCTTAATCATATGTTTATACAGGAGGGAAGTTCATTTTTTTTTTTTTTTTTTTTAAATTAACAATAATTATATTTTATCATTAGAAACACTATCTACTGTGACTAAAGAGCTTACACATACTGGTGGATTAACCATTACAGAAATATAAAAAATGATTTTGATAATCACCAATACTGTTAAGGGCAGCTGTGGCACAGCTTTACATTATGTGGTGGTGGTGGTCTAATAAATACAATTGTTAAGCACTGTAGGTGTAGCCTGACCTCTCTCTCACGCCAAACAGGCGAGAGGGAGAGAGAGATGTGAAGAGGCAGTATTACAGATAGATAGCCTAATTATCAAGTCGATTATCATTTTTTGTATTATTCACACAGCCCTGTGAACTGGTTCATTACAGCGGTCTTAATCTTTATAGCACCGTTTGCCATTGTGAAGGCTGAGTCGTCTGCTCTGACTCCTTATCATTCCACCTCTACAACCCCCTCTCTTTCTTTCAGTTTCCAGCGTGTGCTGTGCCCTCATGATGCCACGGGCGCTCGCTAATCCGCCTCTCCGCGGCGCACATGCTCAGTACCGATCACTGTGGCAATCTGTAATGCTGCGGGATGATGTGATACGAGTCGCGGTGCCCGCGTCGGTAGGAATGCCCATTTCCCTGAGACCGCCACACCACTCCATTCATTCCTCCGTCAACAATGGTTGACATCCGACAGAAGAATAAAGATCGGACATCGTAGTCACGAGCACTTGCGAGAGTCATAATCGTGTAATTTGAATGTTTTATTTTGTCTCCGTTAAATTGCGGTTCATTTAGCGGCGGTATCCGGACATGCCTTATCCGAGGTCACTACAGTTCATAGCAGCATCTCTAGAGAGATAGAGAGAGATAGCCGCGTGCTGCATATAGCCTTCATCCAAATGTTATATATAACGTGCGACTTTGACTATTTTCCGTGCAGGTTTTTCTGTTATTAAAAGACGTTTAAAACCGGGTTATCACAAACGTGCTAAAGCAGCATCCGCGTCAATTGGTAACTTTTACAGACAACAACAATACAACATATAACTCACCGTTTGTTGTTTTTATTTACTTAAATATGACGGAAAATTAATTATTTTTTTGTAGACGCGCTTATTTATAGGTACTGCAACAGTGCGATCAGCCAGTCACACACAATGAATTTTCAATGAGCTTGGTTTACTGTAGACCATTTCGACAGTTTCAGATTAGAAAAATACATTATCAGGGTGCGAAATGTCAGGGGTAAGGGTCGAGGGCTTAGCTATTTTATTTAATTTAATTTTTTATTTTTTTTATAAAGCACTTTTTTTTTGGGAAGAGAGAAGCCTTTTTTTTTCTTTTTTCTTTTTTTTTCTTTTTTTTCTGTTTTCTTTTTTTTCTTTTTTTTTTTTTTTTTTTTTGACAAAAAATTAGACGTTTTTAAGGGATTTGAAATGTTTCATTAATCACAAAAGTTAGTGTAGGTATCACTCTTATCAAAATCTTACGAGGAGTACCATAGCAACAATAGGCTGGCGAAGCATTTCCTAATCATCCGGCCGCTAAAAGTTAATTTACAAACGAATTTACAAAAAAATTAACTCCTCCGTCAGAAGTATTGTATACTTAGCACACTGAGTGCAAAACAGATGCACTTGCATTTAGCATTATGTAACTGTTTTGCGTATAAGGCTGCTGCTTATAGTTTTGTGGAAACTTGGTAGGTTATGGGTTATACATTATTTTAGACTGCTTTATGCTCTGTCTGGTGCTGTGTTTTGTGTGAGTTTTTAAAAACAAGCAGCTCTAATGAAACAAAACAGGTTATGTAATAAATGTTTGACTACTGTCCATTAATCTTCAGTGGCACAATTGCTGTGCCGCATGGTTATATTTAGTCTGCCTAATTACAGCGCCTACATACAAACTTTTGTATTTTTCTGCTGGTATTCAGTTGAGGAAAAAATTCTCCTCCCCCCCCCCCCTTTTTTTTTTTTTGGTCCTTGTTTTCAGAGCCTCCTCTTGTGATTAGGGCTTGTCTTCAGACAACAACCTTTTTTTTTACTGACAGACTGTCATGAACCCTCTCTCTCTATCTCTGTTTGTGTCTCTCTATCTCGTATCTTGCAGTGCTGGTGTGTGATAGTGCCAGTGAATTGTGTGTGTTGGCGGTAGTCCAGCAGTGATGGCTGTGAAGGAGCGGGTGGAGGCGGTGCTGCATATGTGGGCCTGCGGGATCCCCAGTATCATGTTACTGGAGGTGCTGTACCGCGCTGGGATGTAGCTCATTCTTCCCAGAAGATCCAGAGAAGCAGCCTCAACAACAACCCCCTCTTCCAGTAAAGTACCTGCCCTCTACCCCACTTCATTACGTGGGTTGAGTGACAAATTTTTACATGACAATGGGATTTGGGTATTCCATGGTAATCTGAATAAGGTGTCATCATTTGGTATCATTAAAATGGCCATTATTGTATTTTAACCATTGTATTACCATCTTCACCAAGGTACTTTTTGTGAGGGAATGAATGGCTTTTTTCATCAGCAGATCAATTTACTTATTTTCTCTTATTAGTGGCTAATTCATGTGAATTTGTACAATCTTAATTAATATGTTTTTGTGCAATCTACTACACACCATTGGATTTTAGGTATAGAGGGTGAACCTTTATGACTACTTATAAAAATATGAAACCATTCAGATAACTTTGTACAAATTCATACTAAATCACAACCTTGAAAAAAAAAAAAAACGAAGATTTTCTTATGATATCTGGTTGGCTAAATCATTACAGTGCTGTTATAAAACATACATTTGTTCAATTCTTGCTTTCCCTGGAAGTTGAAACTCATTACTTGGCGTTGTTAAATGCTAGTGCTCTAACTATGTGGTTTGTTTAATATAGTTCAGGGCAGCCAAGAAGTCTCTGAAGATTCTTTGGCACATTGTTATAGGAGAAAAGCTTTGTTCTAGAGGTCAGCCAGTGGTCTGTTCATCAAATTACTCCAGATTGCCACTCATTTGAGTAATGGTGGCACAGGCAGAGAGGTGATTGAGTGGAGAATGGAAAAAAAAAAAAAAAAAACTGAAATGAAATGAGCTGGCAAAATACCTCATATGCAAAAGAAAAATCATTATGAAATAAATAAATGCAACCTATTCAAACCTATATCTAACTGTTTATTTATTTATTTGACCCTGTGGTCCTGCTGACAGGCGAATGATTCAGGCCACCAGGTCTCTCTCAGCCCCCCCTGTCCTGAGTTTTAAAAAGCCCCCATTTATCTGCTGCGCACATCCCAACAGACACTCTCACGAGTTATTCACAGGGATCATGCTGTGTTGATGTTTTTGTGAATGACTTTTATTTTCTCCCCTTTTCTCAGTGTTTCATGTTTGTTTTTTCTATCTATCTATATCTGTCTTGTTTATAAGAGACTTTGTTACAACCTTCACCCACATAACCCCATGTTTTAATGGTTTATAAACTTTAATTAAAGCCACAGACTCCAGGAAAAACTGGCTTTTTTGGAGCAGATGTTTGTGTAGTTACCCACCCAGGAACAACCCTACTGACCCTGACTTGTCTCGTATGTGTGTGTGTGGTCATGCACTTTGCCCATGTGGCTGTTTATTTACCCCTGGAGAGGAGGCTTTTGAGGTTACATGTGGATTGTGTTTTTAAAATAAGAATGGCTGCTTCTGGTAATGACTCTAGAACAGAGACCCACCACCCAGCAAATTGAAAAGTGGCAAAACAACAATCGTACACTGTAAACCTAGTTTACAGAATAAAAAAGAAATAGTTTTGAATGAATACACATTGAAATTTTTACCCAGTGACATGATGTTCATTCACATTGTTTGTTCTATAATAATTTATATTCATCAATGCAATTCAATACAGTACAGTAACTTGAAAACACCTCTTATGATGAGCTTGTTTTCTGTTTCTGTATTAACAGAAATAGATGTTTATGTGTTTATTTATTTTTCCTTATGTAACCATCCCCATGAGAAACGCTCAAGGGTGGCTAAATCACAAAATTTAATTTAAGGAGGGCCCTTGACTGAAACCACACAGAACACGGTAGGCTATGCTCTTTTAAAGTGTTTATATAAAATAAAGCAAACCACAAATCACTTTTGTATATGCATGGAAAGGAATCAATAAAGTCTTTTTGAGTGCAAAAAAAATCCCTGTTGTGTGTGTCATTTATCCATGTTAAAAGAAAATGAAGACGTATCTGTTTGAATGAATACAAGTCTGTCAGCCCGAAGCATGCACTGAACACAAACATTAAAGTCCCCAATGATGATAGAAGGCAAAAAATACAAATAGTCCGTAGAAAAAAGTATTCCAAATGATCAGCGCTCCAAGCTTCCTCTATACTTTGAATGATCTCAGCATGATTCTCAGTGCGTTTGATCAAGTTATTCATAGTCCAACATGAGTAATTCACAGTACAAAGAAAAGGAAGAAGCAACAGAAAAAAAGAGTTCTTCTACAAAACCAAACACACAACTACATTAGTATATAACAACAGCCCATAATTGTACAGCGTACCTTAAACTATATACAAAGTAAGTCTAAAGTTACAAAGTGCAAAAGTATGCTAACAGTGCAAAGTTCAAAACAAGCTAGAACACTTCCATGATTAAGCTGGAAGCATTTGTTTCTCAATCCCAACTCCATTTAAGCAGTAAGGTTATGTGTGAGAGAAAGGCCATGCTTTCCTTTAATCATACAGGTATATCTTACTCTACTGCCTATCTACGCTTTATCCCCAAATGGAGAACAGACTTTAGCCTACAGTAGAGGAATTACACAAAAACAAAAAAAACAAAAAACATAGTAACACATACTATGGTCAGTTACATACCTCCTCCCCTTGATGACAATTGGTTTTTCCAATCGTGACAAAATTTGAAGATTCTGTACATGTGGTAGAAGTATATGGAGACAGGATCAACCTTAATCAGAAACTCTCGTAAATTTTACCGGACCTAATTTCTTTTTATATTACTGATGGACCTTTTCCATTTTAGGGGACTATTTTAGCCAGGAAGCCTATAGCTGCTATATATAAGGGATTGGCACAAACCCCAACTATGTCTCCCAAATGGACATTTACATGATCAATGTCATTGGTACGTAGCACTGTTTGTTTGACCATTAGAGCTCAGTGCCCAATTTTCCTTTACCATGGCCGAATAAAGCAAGTATTGACGGTCCAAGGTAGGATAAGCAGGATTTCCGGATAGGGAGGCTTTTTGGAGGGATTCTCGCCATTGCTCCTTTCAGATGATCAGGCCAAGCGCTATCTCTTCTCTATGAGTGAAAAATCCTGTACTCATCTGGTTCATGCCATGCTGAGCGTATAGGAAATTGGAAAACCGATCAGCTAGCCAATATCCATTGCTTGTGTTGTTCTCATATATGAGAAGATAATCATGGTGTTTTTTTAAGTTCCCGTTGAATCGCTTTGTCAGCTTTTGTTTTAAGGATGATATGCCATAGTTAAAAGATTCTGATTATACCCCTCATTGTTTGCATAAAAAGTTTAGGTGGGGAACTTGAGTATATATCTTAGATGAAGAGAAGTTGGTGGTTCACTATCGCGTGAGACTGTTACTCTACCAGAATTCTTGCGATGATGGGATGCGTTTGTGGTTCTCATTTGGGCAAAAAACTCCTAACCCACATGGTACAAACATAATGTATCACCAGGAAGTGAGATTATTTAATTTGGGTGAAAATGTCCCATAATTTTCACACCTAGCCTATATCTCTGGTCCAATGACAGAAGTGCTCTGTAAGGAGTCAGGAGGCATTGGTGTAGACGTTTTTGTGTAATGACACAAAAAATGGCATCTCCCTGCAGTCTTATGGGCCAATGATCAGATGAGAAAAGGGTGTGCTTTACCCCAGACAGACGATTTGTAAACGCACGGCATTAGAGTGTTGAAATGACCATGTCAAGGTGGTTGTGGTTGGTGATGACATTTCAACTTTTCCCTTCTCGCCTCCTGATACTACCTCAATTTTTCTACAGGCCTCATACAATCTGCTAAGAAATTCCCTTTAGTCTGATACAGAATAGGATCTTTCAGCCCTGCCTCTGAACAAACATGAAGCAAAAGAAACAAACATTGCTATTCCCCTTCACAGTTTCTTGGTAAGGACGTGCTCCAAGGCCAATACTGCGATTGTGCGGTCGATTTGATACTGTATAAGGCTGGCGAAAATCAGAAGTTATTAATAAAGTTGCTTGCATGAGTTCGTGTCTAATGTCTTTTTAACATCTTGCTGGCATTGCTCAAAGGTCCTACTTCCGACTTGGGCTGTCTCTTGATCTCAGTGCATATCAATGGAGTCTGCGGCGTTCAGAAAAACATGTGATAACCAGTTTACATGGAAACCATTGTACTCCTCCCTTGACCTGTTTAGGTACAGGAAAAGATTTGACAGCAGAGATTTTGGCTGGATCAGTTTTCACTCTCTCAGGGGTCACAATATGTCCTAGAAGAAGAAATGCAAGTGAGCATCTGGATGAAGTAGCACTTTTTTAAGATTTAGGTGATATCTGCGTATAGAAGACTGACATTGGATTGTAACGCTTAAACTGCAGCCTGGTCATTGAAAATCGCATTTCAAATATGTGACGATTCAAATCGGTTGAGATGCCTAAACAAAGCGTCGATTTTCATTAGGCTTAAGGAGTTGTATATCGAATGTATGTCTGAGGGAAACTTACCTGTCTTCTAGAAAGTTTAGATGGTATCGTTTTTCTTTGCAATCTTGCTTCTGTATAATGCATATTAGAGTTTCATGCAGGCGCTGGGGGGGGGCGGGGGGTAAGCCGCAGCATAACTCAATGAAAAAGGGCTTTAATGTGCCAACTGCTGGCACGAGAGTGAATCCTCTATCGGCTTCTCGTTCAGCTCGTCCGCTGAAGTTTAATTCAGATATATTATTATGTATCCGTTTACAAAAACGAAGTGAAACCATTATGTTTTTGGCTTCAAAACATTTCGCAAAATTATACAATCTAATTTAAATTAAAACGTGCTCATTTTGCATGAATGGCAACATCTTGATTTGGATCATGATTAACATGCAAGGTACATTCTATTTATACATTTTTATTCAGTTTTAGAACGATGCGTTTATCCAAAGCGAACTTACCGATTGAGGACAACAGAAGCAATTATCAAAACCAACAAATAATACAGTATATATTAGTATATTAGAATATATTTCTTATCGTTATATTTCAATGTCACAAAGAAATGGTACAGCATTTTGCCCAACGCAAAATACAACGGACCCATTACTTAATAATTTGTCTTACAATCATTTATTTAAAAAAAAAATCGAAATAATCTTGAAATCGAAATCGAAGTATGAAGTCAAAACGTGACTCGAATCGAAATCGTGAGTTGAGTGAATCGCTTTCCATCCATATTGAAGGAAATGGCAATACCCTGCGTGAAGACCGGGACATGTTTCCATGTGATCGTTACTAGAATACCCAACGTCATCAATATAGAACATGCCAGCACGTTCCTTTTACTCCACTCAAAGACTAATAGAATACCCACGATGTGTCACTCGTATAGTTTTTGAATGGGGGAAAAAATGCAAGTCCTCAAATATCGGCCGCATCTAATCGAAAGAGGAAGCCCCGCCTTTCGGAACTGAACAGAGCCAAATCCATAATTCATTAAAAGTCATCAAGTCCCTGTCAAGATGGCAATTAGAAGTCCTTGTGCCTATAGAAACTAGGTCCTCATTCTGGAGACCTCTGCTTAGGACTGCACATACAACCTGATTGTCTAGCCTGAAAAATAAGCTTTTACCAATCTTATTGTGAGCAAAAGAAATAAAATTTATGAGGAAGGACAGTTGTCAAGATTTCATTAGTGATTTCAAATATAAAAATTTAATCATAAGCTTAGCAAACAGTTTTGGAGGAATTTGATGTTTCACTCCCCCATTAAAAGATATAGGCACTGCACTTGAATGCCCAAGAGGCATTTTAATAATGGCTGCCTAGGGTTGCTGTCCATCAACAGTTGTTCTATGAGTCTTGGGAATGTTGACCGTGGCGTTTTTCCAGCACAAACGAAGACAAAGAAATTAATATATCCCTGAGGATGTAACGGAACGGGGGCTTCTAAATAAATGTCCATTACCATTTACATCTGCCAGTAACACACCCCTGTTTAATTCAAGGGTAGGTGCTAAAAACAGTGTTGGCACCGTGTAAAGCCTCCAAAATGTGCTTAAATTTGTGACATTTGGTAAGCTATTCTAGAGGTATTCTTATCATTACGCCTCTCGATTTTACCAACACAAACCGATAACATTCCAATCTTATCTCAGTACAACAAACCACTGGTGATGCACATGTTGAGATGGGCTAATAAATGTCTCCAAACAACGCTCTTCGAACTTGGGACTCGATGGAACTGGTGTTTCTTCCTGTGAAACACCCTTGTACGCTCTTTTCCTTCTGGGGAAGTTCATGGTATCACTTATCTATGGTAGTGATACAATGATCGACAATAATTTGTTCGTGCCAAGCTGTGATTGCCCACTGTGGGGCCAATTTTAAAGTTAAACTCCTCCAAGTTCTTATTTAATGAAGGTGTTTGAATCAAATTCTTTTGTTGTGGTTCAACAGAATCTGCTGATGATCTTCTGACACGTAACAGTAGGCATAGCTAGATAAACGTAAGTGGAAGCGTGGCCCATTGTTGATGCCATAAAACGGACAAATCTTTGGGTTCCGGTAAAGTAGATAGCTGGAACTTGTGCTTTGTAAAATCTTTTCCAGTACCACTTTAATATTAACAAAATCAATTCCCAGGATAATTGGTACAGGTTAGGCTTGAGTATTCTGGCCTAACAAGCGGAGTTGCATTTAATCGTTTGCCCATGGACTTCACTTCCCCAACTCTGACGTTACCCCATGAACTTATGTCTCTGTACATTGGCTAATAGGGTTGTTCCAGACCTCCACTAGGCTGATACTCTCCATGGTCGACTTACATTGTTCCAAACAAGTTCGTTTGTCTCAGTGAAAAAGGTGCTGCCTGTATCTTATTTAAACAGTGGTTCCTCAAACCTGTCCTGGAGTACCCCCTATGCCCTGCAAAATTTTGTATGTCTCCCCTCCATGTTCTCACACCTGATTCAAACTCAATCAGCTAAACATTCGTCGAATACTTCAATACAATGAAGGGGATGTGGCAATATCGGGAGACCATACAAAATGTGCAGCGCTGGAGGGTAACTTCATGGAGAGGTTTTGACGAACCCCTGTATTATATCAACAAGCCATAACTGTTTTGCAAATATTAACGGGCTAGTTTCCCGTCCCAAAAATTTAAATTTGATGTTTATCGGCTTACCACCCCACAGGGATCCAAGGT
Source organism: Cyprinus carpio (assembly GCF_018340385.1). NCBI lineage: Eukaryota > Metazoa > Chordata > Actinopteri > Cypriniformes > Cyprinidae > Cyprinus > Cyprinus carpio. The sequence continues at coordinate 21,102,671 of NC_056585.1, read as the reverse complement.
GAAGGTTGACTTTGTTTCTTCAGTAGGACACAACACAAAGATTTTTTAACCACAAACCGTTGCAGTATGTCAGTCATATAATGGAAAAGTGGATGGCGAATCAATGGTTTTGAGGAGTCAACAAAAACAAACACAAACAAAACCAAATTCAACCATTTGGCTCGGGACAATACATTGGTGTGTAAACAGACACAAAATGATCAGTCTGTGCAAGAAAATGAACGATACTCTCCTTATGATAGTTTTTTTCATTTTAAAATATTTTTTTTTTTTTTTTTTCCTCTGATTCCACGCAATATCGTATCTGTTTGAACTGTCCTGAGCACGTTCTCAACAGCAGGCACATGCCACTAGTCTTCTTCTTTTGCTTTTCTTTAAGGCAGTTTTTGTAGACATTATCGGCAATGTCGACAATAAAGTGCAAGACTGTAATTCAGCTCCGTTGATGCAATTCAGAGAAGAAGACACCTTCCACAAGCAAACGCAGACCACTCCTGAAGCTGACTTTATGCAATCATAGCCTTCAATCAGCACGTTGCAGTATTCAACATGAAAAAGACCCGAGTCATGCTGCTTTCAGTTAGAATTAACAACTGATTTTCGTTATAATTCAGCTCTCCAGTTGTAGTTAGCAATATTATAAAATCATTTTATTAGTGAGAAGAAAAAAAAAAAATAAAAATAAAATAAATAAATATATATATTATATATATATTAATATATATATATATATATATATACTATATATAGATATATATATAGATATAGATATATATATATTCCATTAAAGTGATAGTTTGGTTTGGCAGAGATCAAGCATGATCTAGCTCAGGATTGTTTTGATTATCGTAACCCTATAAGGTTTTTTTAAGAGAGATTATGTTGTGAACAAAATAGTTACAAGCAAAAATAAAATGTCTCATCATTTACCTTTATTTTGTTCTTTTTTTATATGACTTAAAAGAGGATAACATCTTCAAAAGTGATTACCTTGTTTTACATTCTAAAAATATTTTGAACTGTAATTGTACAATAGTAATTAGTAACATCTTCAAAAGTGATTACCTTGTTTTAGTATAAATTAATTGTATAATAATTGGAATTACATAATATGATTTTCAAATGCTGAAATGATTAACTTGATTTGTTGGATATGTATAAGTCAATATTTTAACTAATTGCAAATGCTGAATAATCAATCAAAGTCACTGATTAATCTGTAAAATATATCGGATGATTAGTTGATTAATTGTTCGAATATCGTTTTAGATTAATCGATTAATGAAACAATAATTTGTTGCAGCCTTAAACATAGCATGTGTTGCAACTCTTTGATAGTGAATGATCTCAGCATGATGAGCAAAGCATTTCGATCAAGTTATTCATTAGTCCACAATGAGTAAGTCACAGTACAAAAGAAAGAAGGAGAGACACAGAAAACAAGAGTTCTTCTACAAAACAAACACACAACTAGCATTAGCAAATAACAACAAGCCCATCATTTTCAGCGGTTCTTAAACTATATAACAAAGTAAGTGCAAAGTTACATAGTTCAAATCTAGCAAGAACAATTGATTGGGCTGGAAGCATTTGTTTCTCAATCCAACCTCCATTAAGTAGTGAGGTTATGTGAGAGAAAGCCCTGCTTTGCCTTTGAAAAATCAGGTAATTTCTATAACTTTACTGCCCCTCCCTAACACTTTATCCCCCAACTGGACGACCACCCTAGAGCACTGTAGAGGAACGACACCTAAAAACCAAACAAAAACATAGTTACCATACTATGGTCCTTCTAATATTTCCATAAAACTTCTACTTTTGCATATTGATGTTACAGATTTTTTGTCCTTGCGCTTGGAATCAGTCCATATGGAACACAACATTCGAAAACAATACTGAAAAACAAAACAAAACAACAAACAAAAAGCAGCAGGAAAAAGCGATCCATAAGCGAGAATGTAATGTGGGTGTGACGTCTGCAATACTGGTAATATTCATTATATAGTTTTTTCAGGCATATTTAAAAACAAAAAAAAAAAAAAAAATCACTGTTTTAAAATTCAATATAGTTTAAACTGAATTTATGAACACAGAAAGAATGCATTTTTTTCCATCGCTGTAGTGCACTTTATTAGCTGTTTGCTTAGAATCAATGACTATGTTTTTACATTTCCAGCTACCACTCTACACTAACGTTACTGGTGTTGCTGTTTAAACATGAGATTCACCGATTCCTCTCCTTGCTTGAGCTTGTTTTGTGCACGTGTGCAACTTGATCGCAGTGTTGTTGGTGCTACTGTACCGCCTCATTACCCCCCTGTCTGAATGTCGGCAGTAGATCCAATACAGATAATCTCCCACAGGTTAAAAGTGCGGCTGCTGTCAAGAGAAACTTTGGTGGACTTCTTTAACTCAGGCTTGCATGGGTTTGTAGTAGTGTTAAGAAAAACCACCTGCCCTCTGAGACGCTCCTTTGGATTTTAGCACTATACTGAAGCGTAACAGACTAGGTCTTTCCAGGTTTTTTCAAACATTAAAATTTTTAAATAGACGCTGCTAGGTATGGCATCACTATTAAAGATTGCCTCCTAACGGAGCCCCCGCACATGACATGCAAGAAGAAACTAATCCGTGCGCACTATTTTAGCCTACTAATTTTTTCCAATTGCCCTTCACACCCATGTACGCGCTTTTTCCTCTTGTCCTGAGTTGCCATGTGCGTGCTCCGTACCTCCCTAACATTAGGATCTGACATCTCTGCAAGAACAACTCCACTTTGTTCAACACAGTTAATATCTATATATCCTGGGCTTTAGCCCTACCAATAATATTGGCGAAGCATACGCATGTGTCTCAAATTCAAAATCTTTTTAAAGATACATATAGGAGAAGAATAAATGACAGTGACGATTTGGGTTGGCTTGAAGGCACAGGACAGCCAGGTTAAATTGAGAAATGGAGAACATCCACTGTCAGCAAGATCACAGTACTTTGACATCTGTACTGCCCTATGGATAATATGAGGCTGTCTTTCACAACTTTTATTCCAGGCCACCAACCTCGGCAAAGTCCTCTGCACCTTTAACCTGGGCGAGAGCGTCCTCATGTTTGTCATTTCAGCGCTAACTTTATTTCCCAGGGGTATTGTATTGGCTCAGGCTTAGTGATCTCAGAGTGACTTCGACATTAAATCAATACTGAGATACACTTTGTGGTCTTCCATTCAGTAGAATATATTCCACTGTGTTTTATTTCTGCTGTGTTTATACAGTGGAGAATGGCCCAGGTTTTTTTATATTTGTTTTGAATGGCATGAAGTGAGAGGAGCGAGTGAAGAGTATTAGTGTTTGATCGTCCTATAAACTGTTCCGTAACAGGATGTATCAAGAGGGTTTTGGCAGTGGAGTAAAGAGAAAGTATTCTTTGCATGGCCAAAGCCTTGATCGCCCACCTCATCCTGTCTACTCACACTCTTTTTGAACACGACAAACATGTCAGTGGGTGACCAGTTAATGTCCAGAACCGAAGGCTGGAATCATGTACTAACAATAGCCTTGTTCATCATGACGTATAATACTGAATCGATTTCGACATTTTCAAGCACCATTGTTTTTCAGGAACATATTGTGGACTTTTTATAATATAGATAAACGTTCCATTCTATATCCTCCACTTTGTGTGTTTTCTTCAATGATGACCATAACAGGCGCAGAACCAGCATCCAGCTATACTGAACATTTTTCTGTATTGCCTGAAATAACTGGATGTTCTACTACTGCTACAAAAATGTACAGTACCTTAACGGCCACCGCAGTTAGTTGCCAGTCCTCGAATTTGATTGGCTAATCAAGCAGCTCGAAGAGTGCCAGTCCAACAGGGGTGTATAACTCTGCTTTCTTCTGTTTGTGCTTTCGCAGAAAAGACTGTCATTGTAATTCCAGTCAGTGTGTGTGTTAGTGCATTAATGTTGAGAGCTACTCTGTGACCATTATCTGCAGGTTATATCTTTTAGGCTAAGTAGGTGGTGACTTTTTGAGTGAAAAAAAATTCATATTATCTGTTTCCTTCAAACAACTACCAATCATTTAACCATGAAACAGGTAATCTGTGCGTATTAGTGAGTCATCTAACTCGTTCACTCAATTGATTTGTCGACAAAAAAACTGATTCATACACGAACAAAGTAGTGTTTGCTCGGACAGCGACAGGGATTTTTCTATTGGTCAAACCAAAAAATAGGACGAAGTAGTTGTCCACTTCTTCAGGTTTAGAAGATAGGGTTACTGTTCGTGAACAGTTTAAATAACACATTTGAAATGTTACTGGGCCTTAATGTACCAGCTTTAGTATAAGCTTATTACAGTAATGATATAGGCTACATATGTCTAGTAAATTTCACAACACCTCGATTTGCAAATATCTTACCTGATTTTTTTACACTATGATCTGACTCCATAGTGTAACACTCCAGACTGCGCATTATAAGACCGTTTAAAAGTTATTAAAATTCAAATTAACCCTGTTTATTTTAGAAAACTGGTTAACTGAGCTAAAAATAAAATTCAAAAGTCGAATGTGTACTATACTACTACTTTTTATAGGTGCATCGTGTATGCTGTTTTTTCGTAGGCTATTTAAAAAAAAAAATACAGGGTACTGAGGGTCTGTGGGATATCTGCACACGGAACAGTTATGCTAGTATTCTTTTATAAACATACCCAAAGACTTGATGCATGTTGTGACTATCATGAACCGGGGCTACTTTCCAAATTCAAGTTCAGTGTGCTTCTGGCTGTGGGACTTCCTTTGATAGTCGGAGTGAATGGAACTTCCGCTCTGCTGGTCTGATCGATTAGTGAGAGCAGATGTGGCCTCAGGTATGGCCTTTCTGTTTGCGTGACGAGCTACCACCTCACATCGCGCCTAACAGCAACCCCATTTCCCTTATATTCCCTCTCTGCTTTCATGCTACATTCTGAGTCTGGTTTTTGCTCACGCTGTCCCGACAGCCACCTGGTGCAGCTCTACCTTTGTTGCTCACCGCTCATGCTGCTGTTTTCGCTGGTCACGCAAATCTCAAGGTGAGAGTTTGAGACTTTAGAAAGGATATGCCAGAAAAGCTGCTCCCTACCATAACAACCCAGATTGCCCAGTAAAAAAAATCCCTTAAAAACGGAAAACACTGTGTTTATACCATTCCCACCCAAGAGAGAAGTCTGTCATGCATTTTTGATTTTAGACTGTTTTATTCAATATAGTGAATATATTTTTCCTTTAGTCCACTGTAAGATGGGACCTGAACACACTGTATGGATTTGTCAGATTTTTTATTGTAAATGTTTGTTGAAAGATAAACCCAAGTTATGGGTGATTAGGGCTCAATGGTCTACACTCTGAACAAGGCGACAAGGAAGCCAGGAACGAGGAGACAATGGAATTTCACGAAACAAGAGTCTTTAATAATCCAATTGGGAAGCATAGAGCACATGGAAGATGTTCAAGAACCGACAAACCAAAAGGACTAGGGCTTAATAAAAAACAAGATAATTGGGGAAACACAGGTGCATGGAATAACAAATTAACAGGGACACGGAACACATGTGGAGGGAAAACACAACATAATGAGTCCAGGGGCGTGACATTACTCCCTCCTCACAGAAGGTCCGTCCTCGCACTGTAGGAACAACATGGGGAGGGGAGTGGGTGGGAACTAGGGAGGAGGCTCAGGAGGAGGACGGCATATCTGGTAGTGGTGGCGGCAGACAAAGTCCAATGGAGGAGGATGAACGGAGGGAGGGGAGACAGGAGGGCTTGGAGCAGGAGTCCAGCTGGACCCAGGCCACAGGCATTAGCTCAACCCATGGTGGAGCCGACGGAGGGAGGATCCATGGAGGAGGAATGGTCGCCGACTCCATGGGACTGACCAATGGCGGCGGAGCAGGTGGAGGAGGAGCACGAGGTGGAGACGGAGAGCCAACGAGCCAGGGGGATGCGGAGGATCTGGGGGGCAAGTGGAGCCGAGGGCTCTGGTGACCAAGGCGGAGATTCGGAGATCTGAGTGTTGAGCTGGAGTGACTGAGGACCAAGGTGGAGCTGGCGGGAGGAAGGAGCCCAATGGAGCCGGCAGGACGGAGCAATGAGGCGCAGCCAGAGGAGAGGAGTCCCGAGAGCGATGGTGGGTTGACGCCCGACCAAGGCGGAGCCGGAGGGATGAGGGAACCCAGTGGAGCTGATGGATCAATGGTTGACGGTGGAGGTGAGGGAGCTAGGAGCTGAGGTGGTTGGCGCGTATGGGTCTCTGGGCCGAGGCGGAGTCTCGGGCCTCAGGGGCTAGAGCGGCGGAGGTGAGGGATACTCCGACTCCAGCGACGCTGGAGGATTACAGTCCCACGTGGCTCGCACCGCAATGATGGTGGGCTGAGGGCGAGCAGAGGGGCTGCCAGATGACAGCAGTGGAGGTGGCTGGAGCGGGTGGGAGGGCGGGCATTTTTCGAGGAGCAGGCACCTAAGGGCACTTTCTAGAAGCACGCACTGGAGGGCACTTTGAGGAGTAGGTGCACTGGAGGGCACTTCCGAGGAGTGGGCACTGGACCGGAAGCCCCCCTCAGGGCTGGATGAGGGAACCAAGGATAAAGGGAGGGGCCTGGACGGGACCAGCGGAGGACGACGGAGGAGAGAGGGGGCAGTTCGATCTCAAGTTCAGACACCCAGTCTATTAGATCCCCCTTTTGGCACCAACTCAGCTCAACTCATACTCAGCACAAGGGACCCTCAGCCGCGATATAGGGGGCGGAGTACCTCTCCACCACTCACACCGTCCCGCGGCTTTCCTCCCTCTTGGTGGGCTTTGTAGCCGGCTCGCGTACCTGGTCTGATGGCTTGGGCACCTCCATCCGGTGCAATCCTCCACTCAGTTGCTCAGGGCATTGTGCTGGCTCACAGATTGTGGCTGAATCGGTCTCTCTGTCCTCGGTGGGCTCGGGCTTAAGAATATTAGAAGTGTATATTATATTAACTGTTTTCTTTATTTGCCTTCATGTCATTATAAAACCTCTGTGTGCTGTTTTTTTCCCCATAGGAACACAACAAAAGTTTCATTATTATATTAGTATTAGTATATTATTTAAATGATTAAATTAGAATGATTAAAGTTTATTTTATGATTATTTGAGTTTTATATATATATATATATATTATATATATATATATATATATATATATATATATATATATATATAAATACATACACACACACATATATATATATGTGTGTGTGTGTATGTTTATTAATGATTAATAAATATAATTTTTAATTTATAAAGTTTTTTATGCTTTGAAGTTAAAAATGCTCCTCTGGCATGCTCATGGGTCCACAATTATAGTGTGGTGTCTTGGCGTTTGACAGCTGGCTGTTTAGTGTCAGATTAAGAGAGAGCTTTTTAGCACATTTCTCAGCATAATGTGTGTCTGTAGAAAAAAGCAGTGGCTGGTCAAAATTAAGATCACCCAAGTGTGGGCAAAGCCTTACTGCCAGCTCGTAACTTACCTGCCTCACTGTTATCCCTCTCTGACCTCCATACACTGAGCAGAGCCAAGCTCAGATAAGAATTTAAGCAACGCTTTGTAAATGTTTTTCAGGTATGTGTGTGTCCTATATGACACCCATTCGTCCTCTTAACGAGTTAATCTCCCAAACAACCATGTCAGCGTCATGTATCTCCCCCAGAAAAAATTATGATGTTATGTGCAAAGCCATTTCAATAATCAAATTTTTCACCAAAAGCTTTTGTAGAGCTTTATAAGTGAACATCTTTCATAGAACACTTTTATGCTGCTTTAATGATACTTTTGCATTTTTTTTAAAGCTTGAAAGCTTCAGTTTCATTCATTATAATTGTGTAAAAAAAAGAGCGACCAGCGCATTATTTAGAAATTCTACCTCTGTGTTCCACAAAAAAAAAAAAAAATTATGCAAGTTTGGGACCTTTTGTCCCTCACAAAAATTAGAATTAGATCAAAAAATAGCTGGAGCCCTTGCAGGAGCGCTGCAGAGCCCTAGGGGTTGCGGAACCCTTATTAAAAACCCCTTAGCTAAGGTTAAAGGATAATTTATACTTCTGAATGTCAGTGGTAGTTGTTTTTTTTTGCTCAGTGGGACTCAGCAAAGAGTTATATAAGGGATTGTTCTCTCAGGAATTCTAGTCTGATAAAAACAGATGGACTGATGGGTCCACTGCTCTGCGCTGTCTGACTCGGGCTATAAGTATAGATCCTCGGGGAGAATGTCACACTGTGAGAGGTTAGAATAAGGTCTCTGTTCTCTTTTTCAGGGACTATGTGCGAAGTGAACTGGAGTCAGGCTATGAGGGCCCGCTGTACCTGGAGCCTCTGTCCATCAACCGCTTCACTACTGCGCTCATCTGTAAGTCTTCAAAGGATCACGCTTTTAAAGTCAATGTGAAATGCTGTTCACAAACCATTTTTACTTCTTTGAGATAAAGGATTTCTGAGTGAAACAGGATGTTTAGTGAGAAAAGTTTTCCTTAGAACAATGTGCACAGATGAATTAGTGCTATTAAGGCTGGGCGATACATTACGAAAGTTATTTATTAGTTTTTCTTATTTAATTAGCATAACTTATTAATATTAGTAATACAGTAATATTAGTTAATTAGTTAACATTAATAAATATACTATATTAATCATTTTAATAAGTATAACAATATATAATAATTAGTCATTATCAAGCATAAGAAAAAAGTTGACTTAAAATTAACGTTCTGAATCACGTTTCTGTCACGTGCGAGTCCCATACTGACTCATTACAGCTCTTATTTTCAGTCTGAACATGTGCTCATGTAGTGTCATTCTGGGAAGAGTTGGGTAGTTTTGCATGTCTTGGCATGTGATGTCAAAGGTCAAGGCATTTCCCACTCTTGTTCCCGTCTCATAAGCCGCCTGCCCTCAAACACACTGTACAAAAGCCAGAAATGCAGCTTTCGTATTTTTCCCTCTCATCACTTTTGCTATAAGTACAATCATTTGCCAGCTTAATGTCAAAACCTCTCCTGCTCACTTGAGTATTTATTTATTTTTTCTCTCTTTCAAATATGTCTCTGCCCTTCCCCTTGTTTGTAATATGTCATACTTTCCCTTACTCTCTCACTTTTTCTTTCACTGCATTTTAAGTCTGTTCCTTCCTCTAACTTTCTTGCTTTCTCATCAACTACTGTATATCTATTCATTCTTCCCCCTTTCTGTGTTTTGCTTGACATTTATATGGTTTAGGGGTAAATGTCACTGTCCAGAACATGCCTAGATCATATTTATTTTGCATTAGGAAAGTAACACTTCACAAAAAGGTCCCATTAGTTACTTTTGGTTAATGCAATAACTAGCATTAACAAAGAAAAATATTTAAACAACATTTTTGTTTAGTTTGGCCTAAAAAAAAAAAAAAAACCTTAGTATTTTTGCTTGGGGGGGGGAACCTTTAGTATTTTTGCTTGTCATCCAGAGTTTGTGATGTGCAGATCATACTGGCTAAATAGCTTTATTGATTGATAGTTTTTTTCTTCTTTATTTATTTATTTATTTATTTGATTTATTATTGTTTATTTGTTTATTTATTTTTATTTAATTTTTATTGCATAAACAGAAAACGTCGATGTATATTATAGTGAAAGGTCTTTAGAAGAGTATATATTACGTCTTCATTTATCCGTCTTTAGTTATAGTGAAAATTGTGGAAAGAGAAAATTCTACATGCTAATTCAGCTTTTGTTTGTGTTGAAATTCAGTTGTAAAAAAAAAACAGAAAGTCATATATATATATATATATATATATATATATATATGTTGTGTGTGTGTGTGTGTGTGTGTGTGTGTGTGTGTGTGTGTGTGTGTGTATTAACCTACATTTTTGTCTTTGGGCAAATTTAATTTGTTTTTTTTTTGTCAAAACTAAAAGTTTTAATGTAAAAATTAAAATGTAATACATTTGTCTGCAACAACATTTGGTCCCAACTTTTTACATTGTACCCTACTTTCAAGTAAAACAAAAAAATATTAATTTGTAATGTACATATACAAGGATTGTACAAGTATAATCCTGTATAGATTATTATAATACTTGCTGTACTGAATTGACATTTTTCAGATTTTTTATTAGAAAGAAATGTGTACAGACAGAATGATTTTCTTACTGCATTACAGTAATGAGAATGAGATTTATTGTTATTGTTATTGTTATTATTATTATTATTATTATTATTATTATTATTATTACTACTATTATTATGAATTTTCTTTATGTATAATCTTATCTTTCTTTCTTTCTTTCTTTCTTTCTTTCTTTTCTTCATTTCTTTTTTCTTTCTTTTCTTTGTCCTTTCTTTCCTTCCTTTTGTGGTGAAATACAAACCCTAGCACCTGTTGGGTGAGATTCACCCTTTGGTGTACTTCTTGCTATTTCATAGTGTGCGCATTGAGTTCTTGAGTGCTGCTGGGTCCTTCAGTCTTTACTCTGAATTCTGTAGGGCCTAATTAACTCACAGATGCCCATTTGCACACAGGATGCATTCATTAATGTCAATGAGTACAGTAGGGAGCACTCGGCTTAGATTCAGGTCTTGTGCTTTGCTTTACAGTATCATATTGCAGTTTGGTATCAATAGTAATCTTATTTTTGCTAACATTTCTATGTAATTTTAATTCTATTATGAATAAGATGTTTTGTTTAATTTCTCTGTGTTTATGTGTGAATAGGCCAGCTGGTGGTGTGTACCTTGTGCTCCTGTGTGATGCAGACCAAGCGCATTTGGCTGTTCTCAGCGCACTTGCTCCCTCTGGTGGCCAGGCTGTGCCTGGTTCCTTTGGAGACCATCGTTTTCGTTAATCGCTTTGCCATGATTTTCACAGGCCTGGAAGTCATCTACTTTTTGGCCTCCAACCTGCTGGTGCCATTTAATCTGGCCAAGACAGCGTACCGGGAGCTAGCACAGGTAAGAACAGTAGAGGCTAAAGAGTGAGTTTTAAAACAGACTAGAGAGTATTAAAAAGCTCTTCTCTGTTATATCTGTTAGGTGGTGGAGGTTTATGGGTTGCTGGCTCTCGGTATGTCTCTGTGGAATCAGTTGATTCTGCCCGTGTTGTTCATGTGTTTTTGGCTGGTTCTGTTTGCTCTGCAAATCTACACATACCTCAGCACACGAGACCAGCCCACATCTAGAGAGAGGCTGCTCTTCCTTTTTCTCACAAGGTGAGCTGAAGTTCAGGTTGCTCTGCTTGTCATTCCTGAGCATTTTACTAAAGAGTGTAATAGAAAAATGGAGTGTCACTGGTCTTTTTTTTCTCAGTAAAATATTTGATGAACTGTTAGTAAATGTTTGATTGACTTTGGTCTCATGAAGGTGCACAGCAGCTTCATTTCTAAATGTTTTCCAGTATTGCAGAGTGCTGTTGTACTCCGTACTCTCTACTGGGCCTGGTGTTCACAGTGTCGTTCGTTGCTTTGGGAGTGCTCACTCTTTGCAAGTTCTACCTGCAGGGCTACAGAGCTTTCATGAATGACAACACCGTGCACAGGTATCATATACTCACCCTCATGTCACTCAAAGAGATTTTTTTCTTATGCAACACAAAAAAATTATTTGTTATATAAAAAAGTTAAATTAAGTAAAAGTTTATCTTTTATTGTCTGGCAGTTTACCTGTAAATTCAAGTTTTGAACCTGTCTTGAACAGTTTGGCATGAAGTCCATACTTGATTCATTATGGCACATTTTTATCACATAATTGACCACAGAAATCTCTCTCTCAGGGGGATGACAGAGGGAATCACTCTTCTGATCCTCGCTGTTCAGACTGGACTGATTGAGCTACAGGTCATCCACAGAGCCTTCCTCCTCAGCATCATCCTCTTCATTGTAGTGGCCTCCATCTTGCAGTCTATGCTGGAAATTGCTGATCCCATAGTGCTGGCGCTGGGAGCCTCCAGAGACAAGTACATAAGCGTGACTGTTAAAGACGTATATTTATGTATTATACAAGTGAACAATGTAATTTAGTGTTCTGATTATTTCTGAATCGTTATTGCTAACAGGAGTTTATGGAAGCACTTTCGTGCAGTTAGCCTGTGCTTGTTCCTGCTGGTGTTCCCTGCCTACATGTCATACATGATATGTCAGTTCTTCCACATGGATTTCTGGCTGCTGATCATCATCTCCTCCAGCATTCTGACCTCACTACAGGTAGAAATCCCACAAAAACACACAGCATCAGCTCTGAACTAGACAAAACTGTAAACAAATTTACAAAATATCTTAATGGAACATGATCTTTACTTAATATCCTAATGATTTTTGGCATGAAAGGAAAATCGATAATTTTGACCCATACAATGTTTTTTTGGCTATTGCTAAAAATATACCCCAGCGACTTAAGACTGGTTTTGTGGTCCAGGGTCATTAAAAAAGAACCTTCCTGTTTCTTTGATGATGTTTTTGTTTCTCACTAACCATCTTGTTGACCATCTGGTTCTGTGTTGAAACTTGTTCTGTGAGCCCCTACTGTAATTGCTAAAAAATATCCTGTATTTCACGGAAATTAAATATGGATTATTCTTGAAGAAAGGAGAAATGAAACTCTGCTTAAAGGGAATCTTTGCATCCTGTTTGTGGGGAAATAAATATATATAATAATTTGGTAACACTTTACAGTAAGGATCCACGGGGTTTATTAATCTTCACCATACCTCACTTTTATCTTTAGTTAAGTTATCTAAAATATAACCATTCACTGTTAGTTCATGTCAGCTCAGTTCCATTAAATAATATTAACAGATACAACTTTTGATTTAAATAATTTACTAGTAAATGTTGAAAATAAAATTATTAAATGCTTTAGATGTATTTTTATTGTTAGTTTATGTTACCTAAAGTAGTTAAACTAATGTTAACAAATTTAAAGTTAATGTAAAGTGTTACCAATAATTTATAATAAATATAATAATAATAATATTTAAATATTTAATTTAGTAATAGTAATATTTAATTATAATATAGTCATATTTAATATTAAGATTTTAATTAATTGTAAGATAGTCAGAATTCCAACTTGTTATTAATAAAAATTATTAATAAATAATTTTTTGAGTACTGTAAATGTGAAATAAGTGTTGGTACTAATTCTTACATTGTATTTAATCAGTATTTCATCTGCCATCCGCCACCCTGTTCTCTAGTCACTGGCTCTAAAAAAACTATTACAGTTCAATTCAGCTGTTGTCCCACTGGTTTAAAATCTTTCGCTCCCAGGTGCTGGGCACACTTCTGATCTACGTGCTCTTCATGGTGGAGGAGCTCCGCAAGGCTCCGGTGGAGAACATGGATGATGTCATCTACTGGGTAAATGGCACCTACAGGCTGCTGGAGTTCCTGGTTGCGCTATGCGTGGTTGCGTATGGCGTGTCAGAGACTGTGTTCGGGGAGTGGACCGTGATGGGCTCTACCATCGTACTCATCCATTCTTACTATAACGTGTGGCTGAGGGCCCAGCTGGGCTGGCAGAGTTTCCTGCTCCGCAGAGATGCTGTCAACAAGATCAAGAACCTGCCTACAGCTTCTCACCAACAACTCCAGCAGCACAATGACATCTGTTCCATATGCTACCAGGTGTGTGTGAGTGTGCATGTGAGGATTTGTGTGTTGTGATGGATGTCCAGGTTCATTCTGTAGCACGTGTCTCCTTGTGTATTTCTGTGGTAGATTGATGGTGGGTTCAGTTAGGGTGCATCACTATTGTTCATATCTTCTAAGTATTAAATGTATGCGCATAATTTGTGCCACACCATTTGTATTATATACATGGACATATCTAATATTGCGTGGCTTGCTGAGGAAAGAATTGTACAAGGGATTGGATTTAAGATTTTTTTTTTTTTTTTTTTCAGACAATATTGTAGACTTACTTTGACTTTGGTCAGTAAGCAACCAACTAACAACCACATTCATAACACCTTAGAGCATTAACATATGAACCCCCTGGCAACCATTTAGAACTGCTTATCATTAGGGGAACAGGTACTATATCAGTTATCAGCCGATATTTGATTTTTATAATTTATTGGTATGAGTTAATATTGGATAAATATAGACTGATATTGAAAATTGATTTGTGAATGGATTTATTTACCTTATCTAATACATTTTTATTATTATTAATACTACTACTGCTTCAACTACTGTTAAAATAATTTGACATCATTATATTATTATTATTCTAGCAATGGCAAATTATTATAGTATTAATATAATTAATAATAATAATAATAATAATATACGAAGAAGAATTAGTATTATTATTTTTACTATTATTCTAGCAATGGCAAATTATTATAGTATTAATATAATTAATAATAATAATAATAATAATATACGAAGAAGAATTAGTATTATTATTTTTACTATTATTATTACTCAACCTATATTAAACATCAATAATAATAATAATAATTAATATTAAGAATAATATTTTTAATATAATAATTTTACAATTATAAATTAATATTAAGAATAATATTTTTATTCTTTGTATGTTATTATTATCATTATTAATTATACTAATAATATAATAATTTGCCATTGTTAAAATGATTATGATAATGATAACAATAATTTATTATTATTAATAATAATAATAAAATATCTTAAAATTAGTATACATTTTTCATATTGAACATAGTGATGCCTAAATTCACTTTAGTTAACAGCTATAACATAAAAATAATTATCATCATAATTTATCACACACATAACTAACTAACAGCTATAACATAAAAATAATTATCATTGTAATGTATTTTATACATAACTAACCTCTTCTATTCTTGAATCTAGGACATGACGTCAGCAGTGATCACCCCCTGCAGTCACCTCTTCCATGCCGGCTGCTTGAAGAAGTGGTTGTATGTGCAGGAGACCTGCCCTCTTTGCCACAACCAGCTAAAAGGCTCATCACAACCTGGCTCTTCAACACAGGACGCCCCGCCACAAGAGCCCCCAATACAGCCAGCAGGTGATCTGGACCCTTCAACGAATCCAGAGTCAGATTCAACCCTCCAGGTTCCCCAGCAAGACGGCACCACTCTCGCTTCAGCGTCAGACCTTAGGGCTGGGCTGAAAGACGACAGTGACACTACTGCCTGCTTCTCCTCCCAGTCCTAAAACCTGCCTTGAGCCAGTCTCAACTCCACACACTGCTGGCCAAAAGACAGTTTTTACAGCAGAGGGTCTGATTGGATACTCTCGGCCCTCTCTGTGACCGATACGTACAGTACATACGGAATGCTCCTTAGACACCTATACAATCAAAATCCTTCTATGGTCCCCATCTCCTCCAGAACATCACAGAATCCAGAGGTCAGAAAGCTTATCTGAGGTGAAAAGAATCATTTCACCCTTTACACATCTGGATCTACTGAAACACCAGCTCTTCCCCACCCTTTATTACGAAACTACAATCTCCAGCGAATACCAATCTGAATGTGATCATGTGACCCTTCAGTATAGTGCTGTGATGCTCTGTAGGCACTTAGCACATATCCACTAGCACGCTCTCAGTATCCAATAGCATTAGCCCGTCTTTTCTGTTCTCTGTTTGTTTTCTTGAGAGAAAATATATTTACATATATGCCACTGCATTTGCACTGATGTAACATAAAGCAATGCTCCAAAGTCTTGTCCGATGCTAAATACTGGTGTGTATGCATTGAATCAAGTTATATATGAAAAATATACCCATGTACAAATATATATGTAAAGGAGTTTTGATATGCAAAAGTACATTGTAAAGCAGTATTGAGTGTCATGAAGTGGCCTCAGGCTTAAATGAACGCTACGCCTCTAGTGCGACTTCTATTGGCAGTAGTGGGACATGCCTTTGGCTGTGGATAAACACTATGACCAATTAGGAGAGTCAATTTCATTCTCATCAGTATTTGGCATTTAGCGCATTTGTGAACATGAATACATTCTACAATGTATGAGCACACTTTGCGAATGCCGTTCTTTCTGTTTAAGTTAATATATTTAAGTTTGTTAAATGAATGGTGTTTGGCTTGTGGAATTTTTAATCTGCAAAAATGTTACTTTTATCTAAACCACAAGATTATTTTTTTTTAATTAATATATTTTCCTTTTTAAAGCAAATCTGAATGAAAATGGAGAGTATAATACTAACAGCATTCTGAATTTATCCTCCTTTTCTTTTAATACAGCATAAACGTGGAATGATGTTCTGTGAAGGCTAACTTTGTTGGAATTGCAGCTGAATTCAGTAAAATATGCCTGAAGTCTGAACGTGAACCTGAATGTCAGAATAAATCCAATCCTAAAGTATAAAACATTTGTCTTGGCTTTCTTCCACAATGCCTTTCTGAATCGTAAAAAGACCTACAGGGCTCTTAAACCCAGCTATGATGATTATAAAAAAAAAAAATAGTCATTTAATAATTACTATTTAATTATTATTATTAATAATATAAAAAATAACTAAATTCATTATTATCTATTTATTAATAATTATTAAATATAATTGTTTAATATAATCATTGGCAAATGTCAAAATGAATATCCATTATTCATATTGTATATTATAATGGTGTGATGCCTTAATTCAATTGTAGCATTTTAAATGCCTCTTTTTAGTTTTTAGTGTTTCATATTTAACTTTTAATATTGACTGTTTAACAGTTATTGGAGATCACATTAAAACCTTAAAACCTCTTTAGTTCTCTAACCCCTTAAACTTTTGTCCTTCTTTTTTTAAGTGCCTTTCTGAAGCATAATAAGACCTACAGGGCTCTTAAAGCCACCTGTGATGAATCAAACAGACCTACACCTGAGTGCTGAGGTAATGTCAGACTGCTGAAACCATCAACACATCTGATGAAGAGACACAGACAGGATATGCACACATTTCCTGACCACTCACCATCTTTCAGAGGTCTGAAGATCATTTCTTTTCCTTCCCTCCCTTATAAAGTTACTGTACGCCCCTAAACTGTGCAGTAATCATAGTCATAACTATTATTTTAACGTAACTCTTACTGTATGGATTCGAAAATGCAATAAAAGGTTTGAAGTAATGACATACGCATCTTCCCGCGATATTTGAGCGCAGTGCTAGGTGTCTCAGTGTAGGCAGATGTGAGCATTTATTCACTTTTCCTGTATCAGTACTTTAACTTGCTTAAACATGAGGAGCAGGAAGAGAGAATGGAGGAAACATTAGCAAATCAAAGGGTACTACCCTTCAACCTCTCTCCATCCTTCTGATCAAAGTTAACCTTGAACTCCGACCTTTGTGTAAAAAAGAGAGAGAGAAAAATACATGTGAAACCGAAGAACAAAGCACTCTGTCATTTTGGAAAGACCAGATAATCCCTAGGTACTTTTTCCTCACGGAACCAGAATATAAATGATGTTGTCTTCACAAGTCCCCTCCAGTGTGAGTTTCTCCTCCATTCATTTCCGTTTGTGTGTCTCTCAATGTGTGTGTAAAGGCCTTCAACAGAACAGCCAGGTTAAGATCAAGTGTCACAGCAAAGTTTATTTGTTTAAACTTATAAATATTTGTTTATAAGTTTATTTTATTCTCTTCCAATCTATATCTTGATAAGGGCTTTGTTGTAATGTACATATAATCAAAAGTAGGTCTACTATCACATTTTAATTCTGATTTTTTATAAGGACAGTTTAGCCAAATATTCTGTTAGGGTAGAGTGGGGGAAACTTGTTGTTTTGTAGAACATCACAGTTATATGATATGAGAATAGTAAGGCCATAGGGAGTATGTGTTAAGAAAATGAGAATGACATCATTCATCAAAATTTAGAATGATGTCATTTTTTTTTTTTTTTCCAAACCTAGTCTGTGGGGTAAAACACCCTCAGGGGGGCACAACTAACTGTAGTTACTCTGTTGTAAGCATCAGATCCTTTGTTTTTCCATCAAATGTATTCTAACTAGCTGGTCGAATAAAAATAATTAGACTTTATATTTAAAAATTACCCCAATTTAGCATCAAGTAGCTTGTTAGCTAGCCAGTTAGCATCAGCTAACAATATTTTTCAAATAGGCTATAATTTTGTCATTTATAATTGTTTATTATATTCTAATCAATTTTAAGCTAAACCTGCCTGTACTCTAGTTTTGTAAATGGGGGCAGACTGGGGGCATTTTATCCCACCTTTGGGCCACAAGATGGCAATGTATTAACAACAACCATCAACAACCCGACTCCCTTATCAGACCAAAACAATGAACCCAAAACACTTCAATCTACACAAATCAAATTACACAAACAACACCAGCTGAAACCCTTATTTCTCAATTTCTCTGCAACGTCAAACTGAGATAGTAAAGTCAGAAGTAGGCTAAAAGCCTACTGGTTATTTTGTTACATTAATAAAGTCAGAGTAGGCTAAAAAGGTCCTACACAAAGTCAAAGTAGGCTAATAGCCTACTAGTTATTTTGGTTGACCATTAATGAACACAGTTATTATCAAGTTGTAATTTATCGCAGGTCTGACCATATACGTAAATATATAATATATATAGGCTATACTTGTAAGGATTTACTGTATTCTATCAAAATTACTCGACAATGTTAATAGACTATTTTTATATAGATATATAGCTAGCCTATAAATATATAAAATGTTGACATGCGGCCTTATCGTTTGAAACTGACAAAAGTAGCCTACTGACTGAATTAGTCTATCCTATGTGACAAGAATTTCATGGTTATTTAATTAAAATAGAACTTGTCGCTGTCATCAATATGTATGGTTAGTAGGCTACTCATCAACGACAGCGTGATGTGAACATCTGTTTTACAAATCAAATAGAACTTGTCGCTGTCATCAATAGGATTAGCCTAGTTATATTATATAAAGGTTAATTTGACATTTTTATGTGATTATCATAAATACGGGCACATGATTTATTTATTTATTATTTTTTTTTATTATTATTATTATTTTTTTCCCACGCACATACCCAGTTGAAGCTGTAGATCCCTATATATATTTAGCCTAAGTGATGCACAAAACGCGTTTAATAGGCTAAAAAATGGCCACTGTTTCTTATTTGTACACTTGAAAATACACCGTTTCCACTGAGACTCCTTGTGTAGTTTCTGCCACTTAAAACTGCTGTGTGGGAACATAAATATAGAGGGACCCAGGGGGAGCAGAATTTCTCTCTGCCTGACCAGCACTGGATTGGACGGGACTCTCTTTTACTTAGTTGCATTCTAAATCTAAAACAGAACTGCTGTTGGTACAATGTCTGTTTCCTGTGCATGCGCTCATTTTTTGCCATTTCTAAAATAGGCCTAATAATAAAGCTTTATAGTTGCATTATAAATCTAAAAACAGAACTGCTATGTTTGAAAAATAAAAAACACAAACTGCTGTAAAATGGTTTGCGCTCCCAGCATTTAGCTACTCTTCTCGTTTTATATCGAATCTGACAAAGCAGCTGTTAAACTGTTTGAGTCTGAATATCCAGTTTTGTTTGATGCATTTACTCTCGTTTGCCAGAACAGATGTTTTATGGATTATAATATCTGTACATGACTTCTTTATCAGCAATGCCTTTTTGTTTTTAAATAGGCTACAGTGTATGCCTCTTAAATAATTTGAATATGTTGAAAATAAAAGCGACGAACTTGTATTGCAATGTTTTAATGTATTTTTTAATAAATCTTTTAAGGACTAATTATGACTCAGTTATTAATTTCCCCACATTAGTTTTCAAACATGTCACATGAGCTAAGGTCTCTAGCCTACATACATTTAATAAAAACTCTCGTGTTTTAAATAAAGAACAATATTCTATGACCGCGGCTGCTTGGGGTTGTTTCAGTAAGAACAAAAGTTGCCTACATTACCAAAGTTTGTAAGAGTTAACAAATGCTCAAAAACAGAAATAGCGTTTGCCTAGCAGGTAACCATAGCAACAGTAGGCTGCTTGAGCACTTTGTGTCAGGACCATTATCGATATTTCAATAAAAAAAAAAAAAAAAAAGACTGTCATTTATCACTTTATTATAATAACTTTTCTCAAAAAAAAAAAAAAAAAAAAAAAAAAAAAAAACCTGTTGCGTTTTAAAACAAATAACTCAGGGTCCATGTGAACCACTTCAACTTGGCTTCAATCCCGCGCTCCGGCAGGCAGTTACTCGCGTGACATTTAACGCGCACATGACTTCTTTCTAGTTTTCTCTCTAAACACTCCGCTCGCTAAGTGGGCAGGGCAGGCTGTGATATCTAATTAGGCGACGGGCTTCGTGGTTGGGTGGACAGCTAATGGTAGTTCTGCTTTACTTATGTTTGGGGGGTGGCCCCGCGTGCGCAGTCACTCCCTTCTCCTCTTCCTCCTCCCTTTGGGGTTAGTTTGCTTGTGTTTAGTTCCCAGAGACAGTCAAATCGGATTCCTTTGGGAAAGGACACAAATCACTCCCGTTTCAACACGGAGAATAGCGAGGGAGCTGTCTCCACAAGGGTCCACCTCTCCTGGTTGATTTCATATTGCTCATTCATGTGATTTGATCAGAGAATACTCTTTGTGGAGAAAGATAAGAAAGGAAAGAAAAGGAGGAGAAAATAAAGAGAAAAAAGTCTCTGGATGATGACATTTGATCTAACCCTCAGTGAAGACTGTTCTTGATCCTATTGTTTCTTAAAGTGACATTAGACTTTTTTTTTTTTTTTTTTTTTTTTTTTTTAGACGGTAGACCAAAGGGACCTCCAGTCTAATCTTGCAGTTTTTGTTTGTTTGTTTGTTTATTGTTGCACGGTGTTCCCAAACCTGGATGTTGACACCTCGCGTTTCTTTTGGCACGTCGCTCTATTTTCTGTTTCAGAGAGGAAGCGCTAATAGAGACAAACGCGGTGACACCTGCTCACCCATACACTTCTCACTGTCTTTTTTAAAGGAGCGATCAAAAGAAGCAAGCACCGACTGAGACGGTGACAGGAGTCTTTTTTTCATGTTCGGGATTCAAGACAGCATTCAAAGGAGCGGGAGTAGTATGAAAGAAGAGCCCATCGGTGCCGGGATGAACGCTGTCCGGACATGGATGCAGGGTGCCGGGGTGTTGGATGCAAACACAGCCGCTCAGAGGTAAGCCGGCGGCGGTCTTCAGCGCTACGGGAACGACTAGACGGAATATTGTGCGCTTATCATCCTGGGACGACACAAAACGCTCTTGTAGCCTACATCATCCTAATCAGTGCGCGCTATCTGCTTATTAATAAACAGGTGACAAAGAGATTGATATATTGCTGCGAAGTCGTGGCCTAATGGTTAGAGAGTCGGACTCCCAATCGAAGGGTGTGAGTTCGAGTCTCGGGCCCGCAGGAATTGTGGGTGGGGGGAGTGCATGTACAGTTCTCTCTCCACCTTCAATACCACGACTTAGGTGCCCTTGAGCAAGGCATCGAACCCCCAACTGCTCCCCGGGCGCCGCAGCATAAAATGGCTGCCCACTGCTCCGGGTGTGTGTTCACAGTGTGTGTGTGTGTTCACTGCTCTGTGTGTGTGCACTTCGGATGGGTTAAATGCAGAGCACTAATTCTGAGTATGGGTCACCATAATTCTATAAATAACACTACACTAATACAAGTTCATAGCATCCTCTTCGGCGTGCTTTTGGCACCAACAGACAGAATGCTTGAGTTGTCATTAAAACATTAAAACGTTTTTTTTTTTTTTTTTTTCTAACAATATTATTTCTAATGTTAAAATAGACATTTGATTATTTTTTTTATTTTTTTTGCATTGATTCTGTAGCTTTAAATTTTAAATACTGAATTTAAAAGACAATCTAGACCTGTAGTTTGCCACAAGCAGCTGAACATAGTAGTTAGATTGAGTTATATTTATATTAATTAATTTTGATTAACAACAGTTACATATATTATTGTTATAAAATGCTACTTAAGAGAATACAAAAAATTAAACCGTTTACATAGAGTTTTAATTTCTGTTTTTAAAAGACTAGCCTATCATTTTATAGGCTATATTTATATTTGTTTAAACTATTGAACTGTCAAAAGTACAATTTTTGCACTGCAATTTGAAAACTAAAAAAAAATATTTTTAACCTTTTTAGGTAATTGTAATTAAATAATCACAAAGATAGGATATTGTTTTTATTTTATTTTTTTAAATATACAAATATAAATCTTTAATCCTCTCTCTGTCTGTCTTGTGTGTCCATAGTGGAGTGGGTCTTGCTCGAGCACACTTTGAGAAGCAGCCTCCTTCAAATCTTCGCAAATCCAACTTCTTCCACTTCGTTTTAGCGCTATACGACAGACAAGGACAACCCGTGGAAATTGAAAGAACCACTTTTGTTGGATTTGTTGAAAAAAGAAAAGGCAAGTGAAACGTTCTCTTTTGCATATTGGTTTTGCAAATTTGAATGAAAATGGCTTGTCAATTATGATAATTATTATAGACTAATAGATAAAATGCCATTGATATTATCCTAAAATTTAAAGCTTATTTGCCTATACTTATTTTTTTTTTTTTTTTTTTTGCATTAAATTACTGTTCTGTCATGAATCTCTTAAACCTCCATTTAAGTATTTTATTTAGTTTCATATTTTTCCCTTCAGTTTTCTGCATTTACTAACACATCTGTATAGTTTGCAGAAATGTTACAGTGATAACCTAATGTCATAAAGTTAATATTTCCTTTCAATATGCTATTAAAAAAAACTTTTATTTTTTTTTATTATTGTGAAGCAATGATATTAACCATATGATGCTTTAATAAAAAAAAATATTCTAGGCAAATACATTTTTTGTAAGCAATTCTGAGCGAAGTGTCTGCTGATTTCATTAAAAGATGGCTATTAATGCGTAGGCTACTGTATATTTAGACACTTTGTACACGTCTATACCCCAGGAACATTGTTACTGAATGGTGAAATCACACTGTACAATACACAAAACTTTTTCTTTTTTTCTTTAAAAACGTGAGTAGTTTTTTTTTTTTTTAACCCGTTATACTCAGTGAAAAATGATTATATTTTGTACCTTTTTTTTCTCGACTGGCTAATGCGCGTTTGCAGTTTTTTTTTTTTTTTTTCTTTTTTCCCCGGCCTCCTGGTCCGCAGGGGAATAGCGTGGAATAGCCGGTCTGACTCACGGGGCTCGTCAGAAATAGTCAAATAGGTTTTTCTTGCTAACCATCGAATTTATTTTTGCAGGAAACTGCCGGAGAAAAGACAAACAATGGGATCCATTACAGATTGCAGCTTCTTTACAGCAACGGTAAGAAGGAAGGCATCATCTAAGACTCATTGAACTTTGCATAAACACATTAGGGATTTACTTCAGCGCGACAATCTGAATAAAATAAAAAGACAGCAAGACTGATAGAACGACAAGGAGGGGTGACAAAGAAATAAATAATTCATTATGTAGCTAGATCAAACTGATTAAAATAAATATAATGTCCTGCATTAATGATACTTTAAATAATAATAATAATAATAATAATAAACTGTTATAACAATTCGTATAATTGTTCAAACAAAAGAGATTAAAATGCGCAGCAAATTCGTAGTGTTTTAACTATAAACATTAATGAAGCATAAAACGATCCCCATTAGTGCACTTTTCCGGTTACGCGTTTTCCAGAAATATGCACTTCATTTTTGATGGAAGCTAATGGCCTGGCCATAATGAAAGTACACTCTTTTCTGTCTGCTAATGTGGTAAATGACACCCAGGCGTTAGAAAATTTGTTGCGCCAGGCTCTCACGTTCCTAAACCTTTTTATTTGGCGTTTTAAACATATATAGCTATCTGTAATTGTTATTTTTGAATATGTCTATTTCACTATTTTATAAGCTGCACATTTTATTTTTTTCTTATATGCTTTTTCTTTCTAAAAGCTATTTTTGTTTTAGTTTATGTGTGGGAGTCTATTTAAGTTTAAGTTTCATCCAAAGCCATTTTTTCCACAATCCTTTAACACCGTCTGGAGTCTATGTTGGGTTGGATTGTCTAGACATTTGAAGATGCTATGTTGTATTAAAGCCATGCCATTGTGAATGATAAATATATACCTGCCCAGATTCATTTCTGATCCATGTTTGTGTGTATGTCCTGCATTTTATTGTAAGTTAAAGAGGACTTATCTTCTCTCCTCTACAGGCATCAGAACAGAACAGGACTTTTTATGTACGCCTGATTGACTCCATGACCAAACAGGTAAGACGTTATTTCAGATTCCCCACAGTTCATGAGTGAATCATCTGGTGAAAGTCTGTGTGTGATTTGCAGCGAGAGTGAATGTGTGCATGTGTGCCGTGCACCCCTGGTGAGTTTGGGGTTACACACTCTAGCACGCCTCAGGGGCACGAGGATCGGTTAGTTTTTAAAAATGACATACTCTCTCTGGGACATCATTTAAGATGACTGAGCGTATGCATGTATTTATGTGCATACGTGTGACAGTGAGATTGATAGCTAAAGAGAGACAGAAAGAAAGAGACTTTCAGTTGTATTCATTGTCTGTCACAGGGGATTATCCAGCGGTGCCTTTCAATGTTTAAACAGCATACTTTGAGTGTATGTGCGCCTGACTCTCATGCAGCGACTATGGATCTATCTGTGCATATTCAAATGTGTTGTGGGAACAGATGTGTGTTATGAACAAACATGTATGAAGATGGTTATAGCTTGTTGTATTAACTGTGCAGGTTGTGAGCTTGAACCATGGAGAAAAACTTATATGAGAAAACACAGGGCAGCGAGAGTGACCTCACAATCTCATATGTGGTGCTCTTCCTTTTCCCCCTAAAACAGAAACAGCCTCTCCCCCTCTCTCATTCTCTTTTTCCCACTCGCCCCCTCGCTTCCTCTCTCATGATCTCTGTCTATAAATGTTGTTTTGAAGACACTTTAGGGATGTGTATTCAACAACGTAAATAGTTGCAATTCAAGTGTGACAATAAATTTGTTCAAAGTTTATTTTTAA
The DNA here is from genome assembly GCF_018340385.1 of Cyprinus carpio. Taxonomy (NCBI): domain Eukaryota; kingdom Metazoa; phylum Chordata; class Actinopteri; order Cypriniformes; family Cyprinidae; genus Cyprinus; species Cyprinus carpio. Next base: position 21,077,607 of record NC_056585.1, on the reverse strand, counting down.
TATAAATTTAGAATACACCTCAAATAAATATGCAAAGTTATTTTGATTAATATGTAAAATAATTGTATTTCTTATGAGCTGTTTTCTTAATAGTCATTTTGTATGACAAGTAAAAATGTATGTATGTGTGTGACCCCGGGCAGGATGAAGTGTGTATAGATATGAGGTAATTAACAGGCGGTGTGACAGACAGCCTAGTACATCATGTGATTTAAACATGCCAGCAGTTCAATTCAAGTTTGTTTGTATAGAGCTTTTCACGATACAAATTGTAGCAAAGCAACTTTACAGAAAATTAAGTTGCTACAATATATTTAGTAGTAGCTTATCAGTGGGTAAAGGCGCTCCTTAACTAGGGCTGTGCAAAAAAATCGAATACAATCTAAAAAACCATGTCTTCACAAAAAAATCTAATACTACAGTAATTATTATAGCAATTGTTATGTGTGCTGATTGAGAAGTGGAGAGTGAGAGAAATACTAAAACTCATCTCAGAGTTATTTATTTTAATTTGGTGCTTATTTTGTCTAAAAGTATAAAACATTTAGTCTTTTGCAGAATGTTATCTTTAATTTATTATAATTTGTATATATTTTTTTTCAAAACAACGATAAATTAATGTAAGAATTTTGTAAGAATTTTTAATATTAATTTTACAATTATCTATATTTCCTTTTAATAATACATTTTTATTTTATTATTTTTTTAATTTTTATATATTTAAAAAAAAGCAAATATTACATTTTCACTTTTGTCATGACCAAAATCATTTATTTCTATTTAGAAATTCCTACTACAAAATCCCTGGATGTTACACTTGCCACTTGTGTGATTTGTTTGTGGTTTATAATTTCCTTTGCATGAATGTTTATGTGTGAGAAGCTAGGTGCTGTTACTGATGCTAGTTCTTGCCCTCGCTCTGCTCAGCGGTTTGGCCAGCGTGTAGCGGGACAGATTTATGTGTGTGGGTGAAAGGCATGAGCGTTGTGCTGAGGTAGAGAGACTGTTCTCTGACACCCCTGAGGTAAATACAGTGGCCAGGGGAACTGGCCTTGGCTCAGCCTTTCACTGAGTGTCTCAATAAATAGCCGTTTATCTCCCCAGGGTTGTCTCCCACGTGCACATATATAACTGACTGATTTACTGGCTATTTCTGTGGCAAACGGCCCTGCCGTACCTGTTAATGATGTGGTGCCACTGAGTGAGTGAGAAAGAGAGTGTGTGAAAGAAAGTTTGGCAGCCGAGTCAACGTGCTAGCTAGTATCAGATAGTAAAGCATGGTACTTTGAAATAAACTTGGTATTTGCAAAAAATGTGCAAAATTGACACCTTTAGGGGTGCAAAAGCTTGTCAGTGTGGCAGTACTGATGAAGAAACAACTGTACAGTTTTACCCCTAAACTGTTCATAGTAGTACCTTAAGGGTACATATTGTTACACTGAGTTACAAAGTTATCTTTTTAAGTGTTATCAGTTACAAGCCCCTAAAGGTACAGTGTATGTACTTGATATTAACATGGTATGTCCAAAAAGCATATATATGAATACCATGTTTTGGGGTACTGCTCAGGTCTTTCAGCAACAAAAGACTGTTTCACTACATTTCCCAGAATCCCTTTCTCAAATGTACATACAATACCTTTTTGCAAGGTGCAAGATATATTTACTGTTGTTCAACAAATTCTTGAGTGCGAAATTCAGTAATTCCAATAGGAATCAACTTAATCAGTTTTTTGAGGGTAAAAAAAAAAAAAAAAGCAGATTTTCATAGCATGTTCATGTTGGTCAAATTGTTTCACCGCAGTGACCAACAGAAAGCTGTTTGGTATGAAAGTGACATCAGTAAACTATTGACAATAAACAAAGGATCCACAAAATTTTGCTAATGTTGAACACACTTTTTTTTTTTTTTTTTTTAAGACAAACTGTTAAGACAAACTGGCTTTATGTCTGGCTTCTCTTTAGACTTCTCTGCTCTCGTTGTCATTTGACTGTGCCAAGTTTTTCTCATTCATGTCAGCATGAAACACAGCTTAGGTTATGACTGAGTGTTAGCTGGTCTTTAAACGCCTTTCAGAAAACCCGGTCCAAAACCACTCTGCGGTGAGCAGTCAGCCTACATATGCTGAGGAGTGCTCGCAATGTGTTTAAGATTTCCCATCAAAGCCCCATAACTCTTTACAGAGAGGCTACAGAGCGCCTCTCCACTCAGCATGTGCAAGCTTTGGCAGTGTCGTGCCGGGAGGGCTGATGAGCAGGTTTATAGAGCTGTTCAACACACACTTCTCTTTAGCACTTAGCAAGGCGGTAAAGTCCAGTTGCCTGACCACACAGTTAGCTTCTGTACATACACACAGCTATAAGAGACAATCAAACAACTTGGGCTAGAGCTGCATGGATCAACTTTGCGTCAAAATCAAGAAACGGTTCAAGTTAAGCACATGGAAATGGACATATTCAACACTCGTCTTGTGCTCACACGCTCAAAAAACGCATATACGCTTTTTTCCGGTTTGCCTGCGGGAATGGTTGGAGCGGGGTGAGGGGAGATGGAGCGGGTGTCAGACTTACATGCCATATCTGTGATCAATGCATGAGCTTGTGACAGATCTGATGAAGACAATGCCAGTAAAAGACTCTCTCTCTCGCTCTTTATCCTTCCATCCAACTCCTTACCTCAACAGCTGAAGCGCAGAACAAAAGCGAATCACATACACAGGCTTAATTTGTACACACACTGCACTGACACGCTCGCGTGATGGTAACAAAGAGGGAAATGTGTTTTCATGTATTTACAGTGCATTGTTTACATGCCTCAGATGAGGCTGTCAGTTCAAGGCGGGCACTGGCGGCTCTCAAACGAGATTTGAGGAGCAGTTTGTGCAATATAAAATATGCATTAAAAGCAGCATCAGGGCCTAATGAAAGCTTAACACACGCCTCGGTACACCGTGCCCTGCATGTTTCATGCACTCCGTGGCCTTCCTTAAGGAGAGCTTTGTTCAGAAAAGTGCTGGGCTGGGACTGGTTGGTAACTCTGAGCTGTAGCTTGCCTGTTGCTGTGTGTGTGTTTTCTAGAGTTAAGCTTCAGCAGATTCCTAAATAAATTTGCACGAGAGAGAGGGAGGTCTCAGCCATTCTTTCTGCTTGTGTGTGTATTTTTCCTGTTAATTACAGAATAGGGTGTGTTTACATGCCAGGAATACTTCCCCAAAGTATAAGACATGCAACAAAGTGACACAAATCTCCTATATTAGATATTTCCTGTAATCAGTAGCTGTTTGGAGACTCTGATGATGTCAGATAGCGCGTGAATTGACGCTCTGTGCCAGGCCACGTAAAGGCTTAATGCTACTCATTTGCAAATATTTACACACACAAGCTTTGAGGGCCTAAAGATCCTAGTGATTAAATCTACTCATCTACATTGGAAATAATCTATATGTAGCAAAGAAAAAGCACTCAAAGCTACTATATACCACAATCTTAAAGAGATTTTTGTTGCAACTTGGTGATGAAAAGTGAGGATATTTGTTATTATTATTATTATTATTATTATTATTTTGCTTTTAATTAAACCAAAGTCCCGCATAGGTAAAACACAGTACTACCACACAACAATGAAATAGAAATGTTTTTCTGAATGAATTTGAACTGATTTGATATGGTTTCACTAAATCTGAGCATAACTGAACCAAACCCACCTGAGACAAGACTGATCATAGTCAAAGACAAGGTGTTTTAAATATTTTTTTTATTATTATTATTATTATAGCAGAATTTTTTACTGTCTAAAAAAAAGAAATAATATTTTATTATAATTATAAAGGCGTATTTTTAACTGTCTGAAAAACAATACTGAATATAAAAAATAATGAATGAATATAACATTGTTTATAAAATTAATACTTATATTATTGTTTTATATTATTATCTTACTGAATTATCTTGTAAAAATTTACTTTGCTTTTAGCATTTTATTAAAATACTTAATTTATATTGTAAATAGTACACTATATATTTTCTTCTGCATAGAATTAGTGTTGTTAGATTTACAAACCTGAAGAAAAAAAACAATAACTTTATTTTCAATACATATAACTCCACAGCAGATTTACTTTTTACAGTCCTAAAATAGATTTGTGTTATAGGTTAAACCCCACTGGTTTAAGAGACCAAAGTTCAGTCTTACATAATCAACATGCTGCATTTTGCCTTTGCATGACAGATGTGACGTCAGGGGCTACAGAAAAAACCCACCCGATGACGTTTCATGTTGCGTTAGCTCGAATCCAAAGGAGGATGCACAACCATTGTTGTGTTTTGCCTCTGAGGAGAAATTGACAAACTGTTTTCAGACTTTTTCCAGGCACTTATATACTGTTCTCGGCATGGAGTTATTCCGAGTCTGTTTGCAGGGGCTTTGTGTGATAAATAGCCGGTCTTATATATGAAATGAATGTGTGGTGGTGTAGAGGACGTCTTTGTGTGGCCTGAACTGCTCTCTCTGCCTCCCGCTTCCTCTCAGAAAGCCTGCGGGGTTGAGGCTCTAGGCTCAGACAGTGATGCATGCTTGTGCGCTTTTAGAGGACCTTGACCCTCATTTCCACAATGTGAAACCTAACAAACAAATGTCCCCGATCACCTATGTCCTCTAGTCACAGCAATGACAGAAAAAAAAATATGAATAAACTTTGTTCTTTTTTTTCTGGATCTGATGCTTTACTTTTAAAACTTGTTTTCAAACAAGTGTTTCATGTAATTGAAAAAGCATTGTGCACTTGTGAGGAAAACAGTTTCTCGTTAGAACCATCAGCTGTTTTTCTGTGTCTTCAGTTGCCATGGGTGGCATGTATATGTGTGTTCAGAGAGAAAGAGAGAGTGATTCATGGCAAACGGGTTTAAGTGTGTGTGTGTGGGACAGAGAGCAGCCTGTTAATAGGCTGCAGTGTGTGTATGTTTTGAGTAGAGTCACTGATTCACGGCTGTGGGGGACATCTTGTGTGGAATTGGAGGATGGAAACAAAGCTGAGGTTTTTGGATGAAGTGTTAGCTGGGCCAGATGGCTCGCTATGCTTCAGTCTGGCAGCCCAACTGCTTGCTGCATACATAAACACACACATGCTAATGCACAAATACATGCGTGATTGCATACACATGCATGCAAGTCTCACAGATGCAGGCTTATGGCAGCTCACGCACATACATCTTTCCTAGAGGGCTATTTCACACTAGCTGGAGTACAAACACTTCTGTAGAGGGACCTGTAATTAAGCAGTTTATTGCGGTTTGTCCTGTCCTGTGCAATAATGTTTTGTATTGCGGTATTATTAGCCAATCTGTGAGCCCTGGATGTCTGTGGAGGGTGGTCACTGTGGCAAGGGTGGTGCACTATGACATAATAGGACAGTAATCTGCACAGTCCAACAAACACTACACACATAGTTCTTTCGTTTCTCTACGTCTGCTTTTAATTAAACCAACGAGCAACACATGATAGCGCTGAATGTTGCAAAGAGCATAGAATGCAGGATTGTACAAAATTCAGAAATTAAGAATTGGCATCTATCTATCTATCTATCTATCTATCTGAAAAACTATCTATCTATCTATCTATCTTGAAAAACTTTGCCTTTTTAGATAAAAATGGCAGTTACATGATTGTTCTTACATTCAATTTGAATCGCAATTCAGTCACAAACAATTCCATTGTGAATTGTGGGCAGCTCTGATACAATTGACATCTAGCGTTAGTAGTTTTTGTCAAATCGGAAATAAATATATAAATAAGTAAAGATACTTTGTCAAATCTGAAGTAAAGATAAAATTAGTTGTCAGTTACCAGTGACAATGATGTATTAGATTGGATCTTAAAGTAATAATTCACACAAACATAGAAACTTTTGTCATCATTTACTCACATTTACGTTGTTCCAAACCTGTATGACTTTTTCCTCTGCGGAACATAAATAAAGATGTTAGACAGAATGATCACTCTGCTCTTTCCCATATACAGTAGGTTCAAAAAGTACCATGAAATAGATAATTTAAATAAAGTTTTTGTGAAGAACACACAGAAGAAGTCCTTATTCATTTATTTCCAGATATGCATATTCAGACTTTGCTTGTCGCCATGTTTGATGTCAATGACACCAAACACCATTGGTTCTCACATAACTGAACATGATGCGCCAAGTTTAAGCTCTTATAGAGGTGGTAAGGGATCGTTTTCCATTGCAGCAGGTAAGTGGGCATTAAATTGCCCACTTTGAGCCTGGCTCAGTCAGAGACGGCCCACCCCACACAAGGAGGCTCTGTACAAGCATTCCCACGGTGCACAGGGCAGTTTTGATTGATTGATTAGCTAAAACGAAAAGACATCTGTGAAATTCAGAGCCCAATGTGTGGAGAGAGAAACATGGGACCAAATGAACAGAACATTCTGATAACAGAAATTAAAACCAACTTTATTATACCCATGCTGCATGAGATCCTTTAACGGCAGTCCTCTGCCAGATGGAAGAAGTGTCACATTAACCACCTTTAAGTGCTGCAGTGTGTGTATGGCGTGATGTAATGTCATAATGTTTTTGTTTCAGTGAAACGATGCAAACAGACATTCGATTCTTTTCGTGATAGGATTTACACACCCTGAGAGTTACTCATGGAAATTTGTGCATGCTCAGAGCGTTTACACCGCAAGGAGAAAATGTTGTTTGTCAATTTTTCTCTAACCACATTTTTCCACCTTCTCTTGTTCATCAGGCAATTATGTATGAAGGGCAAGACAAAAACCCAGAGATGTGCCGGGTCCTGTTGACGCACGAGATCATGTGCAGGTGAGAAACACACACTGTACGCCACACTCCTTCCTTCACTATTACACAATCAAGCTCTTGAACCTTCCCTACCCAGCTCTGCCTGCTGACTGTGAAAGCTTTACTTTGGCATCGTTTTGGTCCTGGCAAGACTGCAGACCTCTGGATCCAGAGTTAGTGTGACAGGACTGAGCTTTCTGCTCACACACACACACAGCTGTGTGTAAGACCTGTTGTAAAATTAGACGTAAAGGGGAGGATAGATTAACATTATTATAAATTTGGCTGAGGTCAGATCATTATACTTTAATTTATCATACACGTCCGTCAGACCTGGTATAAACAGTTTACTTTTATTTAAGAGTGATGCAGTACATTTATATCAAGGCTCGAGTTTAGACTTATGATGCACTATTACACAAGACACTCCCAGATCATTTTTCACCAGTCCAAATGGGATCCTGATAAACTTACGCCAGCCTGTTTCCTATCAGAGTTAGAAGTGTTCTTTTCCCAGACTCTGCCTCAGCCCTAGAAATCAAAGCTTGGCTTTGTCCAAAAAAGATGCCAGGCAGCATTTCTATTTTTGGAGGCTGATGTTACAGTGATTGGTGGTTCTTATTTTATTTCTTGATGAAATAAATACAGAGACAAACATTTTTTTACATTTTGAGGAAAGTGTAGCCTTGAAGGTTTACAGAGATGGATGGATGATGTACTTGATGTTTAAAGTAATAGTTTACCCAAACATGAAAACAACATGAACAACTCATGTTGTTTTAAACTTGTATTACTTACTTTACTCTGCTGAACATAAATAAAGAGGTTAGACACAATTGATTAAGCTGCTCTTTCCCATACAGATCCGAAAAGTACCATAAAAGTAGATAAATAATAGCCTTTTTGTTAGGAACACATAAATATTAGAGCCATTATTCATTCATTTGCAGATATGCATATTTAACTTCCTTTTAAATTCACATTATTGAATTGAAAGGGAGCCAATTCTGAATTTTGCTCATCCCTGTTTGTAGTGACAGCATAAGCAATGGAGTTTTCATGAGAAGAAAAATGAACAAAGATGGACCTTAAGTTCAGAGCAACCCTTGTCTCTCTCCCTTCCTGAATCTCTATCCAGGTCATCCTCTTCCTGCTCTGCAAGAAAAAGAGAGAGCGAGAGAAAGCCATGCACCTTTAATTAAAATCAAAAGATAAATTCCTTGCACTTAAAACTGGGTTGTGGAGATGAGTCCTCATCTATATTTGGTTGAAGTGGAGAGCATTTGAACAGTTTTCTACTAAAAATATACCACTCATGCTGGTTAATTAGGACAAGGAAAAAATCATTACTCAATAAGAATCCTCTTGTTATTCCACAGTTAATGAATGCAGCTTGCTTTGAGTTTTGACAATGAAATATGTGCAGAAGAGCCAAGGCTCTCTCCTCTTTCTCTTTCAATCTTTCGCTCTCCCTCACTAACTTTCTTCCCACGCACACAGATGCACACATGCACACACACCCTTCTATTAACGCAGATCAAAATAGTCACTGATTTAAAGATTTGTATTGACAAATACTTAGTACCATATGTGTCTACAAAGGCTCACCATGTCAGCCTTGACCTGCCACTGAAGGATAACACAGATCACGTCAGAAGCACATATCCCTACTGCTGCAGAAAGGTACCCTTAAGGTCCCACGTTTCATAGCAAAGAGCTTTCCAAAAGCAGGCAAAAAGGAAAAGCATGTATTTCAAATGAGTAAAACAACCCATTCTCGTCTCTGTCTTCCTCCTTTTTCTCTTCTTCATCTGTATATGGTGTTTTGATGCAGAGTCTGTGCTGAGAGAAAGGCACAATTACCAGTCTGCAATTAGACTGCTCTCCATTAATCAGGGCTGTTAATTGCTGTACGCCTTGCCATTAGCCATATGGTGCCGCATGGGCCTGCAAGCATGAGACAGAGATGCATTTTCCCAAACAACTCGCTCAGAGGCAAGGCTAGAAACAATCGCTCAAATGCAACTCTGGGCTCTTTATTATGGAGTTCCACATCCTCATACGCACGGATTGATGAGGTTTGGTTGGGTTTGTGTGGTGCAGATGAAACTTCACAAACTTGGCCAGATTATTAAAGGCTGGGAGGTCACAGTTGGAGAAATGCTGCTTTGTTTGGTTTTGGGGGCTATTTTAGAGCTGCTGTCTGTAAAGGAGCTGGGCTAAGGGCAGTTCAGCTTTAATGGCATCAGTGCGGGCCACATCCTGGTAATTACGTGCGGCAATTTGGATTTAATTTCTTCAAACGCAGCAGAAGGAAACACTTGAGATTAAAGATTACGGTTTCCCTGCAGGTCCACTGGGATGGAGCAGAACGAGCCAGAATGGGTGAAAAAAATGAAGCCAGAGCATGCATGGAGTCATTAGTATAGAGTTGATGGGGGGCTTGGAGGTTCACGGGTGGTGGGTGACCGTGTTGTGGTACCCCATGGGTTCTGACTGACTATTGGGTTATCGGAGTGTCAAATCCATCTGTGCCCACCCCTCGCTCCAGAAAGCTTTGCTCCTGTGTGACCCACTTTCTGAGAGAACATTGCTAAAGACTTGACTGCTCTCAGAGGAGTGAGAGAAAATGAGAGCAGAGAAAGACAGGAAGGTAAAAAATACGACAGCAAGAATATACTGAGACAGAAGCCCGACCACACTGTGTCCAAACTAACGAGGACGCTTAGTGTGAATGAGGGGTCAAGCTCAATCCATGTTATCAAGCTGATCAGGTCTAAAGGAGCCCACTCACACACAGATCTATTCTTCTACTATCACATGACGCCTCCCAGCCCTATACTCTCTATCAATTGAGCCCCTCTGCCATCTGTGCTGGGAAACATGAAACCCGCTGCCCCTACCTGCTGTTTACCGCCAACCTCTATCCACCCAAGACATCATGTATACACCTCCTTTCCATCCCTCCTGTCTTCTTCAAACTTGCTCATGCTCTAGTATCCATCTTGCTCCCCTCTGCTGTCCAATGCAGAGTAACCTGGAGATATGAGATTAAATTTAAAGCAAGATTTTGGAGTAAAATTAGTGCATATTTAATCTGGCAAAAAACAACCATTCAGATGTGAGAGGGCTGTTTGACTAACATGTTACATCATCATCAAACTTTGCTTGATTTTATTTAATATTTAGGGGCTGATAATAGGTTGCGCATCAAAACCATTAGAATTTTTCTGTTTTCATTAACTAAATATAACAAAAATTTCAGTTAGAAAAAAGTATAAGTATATATAAAGTTCATAAATATAAAACTTTTAAATAATAATAAAAATAAACATTTTATATATATCTATATCTATGTATATAATAACACACATATACACAAAATATTGTATTTAAAAATAGAAATATATTGGATATATAATACTTGTTATTTATATATATATATATATATATATATATATATATATATATATATATAGTATAGTGATTTTGATTTTTTTTTTTTGTATTTTATAGTTTTCGTTTATAATTAAAAATTATTTATTTATAGAAGTAAGGGTTACATTATAAATTGTTTAAATTAAAACAATTTCTTTTGGAAACACATTTGCAGCGCTTAAAAACACACACAAAGGCACCTTTCCCCCTTCTGTTTGACCTAAAATCCTTCCAGAATGTACAGTATGCTAAAATAGTCCCCTTTAAGTGCCCTCTTTACTTTTACCTCTCCTTCTGTATTCTTTCCTTTCCTGCTCTCTGCCCTCGTCTTCTCTCTCCATCACTTGATAATGCCCTGTTATCAGCCACACTTCTAATCCTTCAGTAACCATCCCTGAGCCGGGCAGTCTGTTAGCGGTAATTACTAATACACAGGCCGAGAGGCAGCATATTGTATGCTGTGTGTACAGCAGGAGTGAATGTCTGCCTTGGAGGAACCAAAGAAAGACTGCTTTATAATTGCTACCTCTTCCTTCTCCACTCTGACAGCTTACTGACACTATGTGCAGTAACACCCAGGTTTCAAACTGCTCTCTTCCTCTCTTTCTCTCCCTCCATCTCTATTAGCCGTTGCTGTGACAAGAAAAGTTGTGGCAATCGTAACGAGACGCCCTCCGACCCGGTCATCATCGACAGGTAAGAGCTGGATATCAGATGTTTGTGCGTTTCAACATATTTGATCATCACATGCCTTGCTAGACAGGAAGTCCAGTGCAAGTGTTGAAAGTGGCGTGATTGAAATGTAGTGAGTTATGAAGGAGAACAGTATATCATACCTTTCAAAAGTATGGGGTCAGTAAGATTTTTGATTTTTAAGAAATTAATACTTTTGATTAGCAAGAATGAACTCAGGTGATCACAGATGCCAGAAAAGACATTAATAATGCTAATTATTTATATAAATATAAATATATTCATATTCATAGTAAATGATGTTCTTTTAAACTTCCTATGTATTAAAGGGATATTCCACCCCCAAAATATTTTTTTTGTCATTAATCACCTACCCCCATGTCGTTCCAAACCCGTAAAAGCTCCGTTCATCTTCGGAACACAATTTAAGATATTTTGGATGAAAAACCGGGAGGCCTGTAACTGTCCCATAGACTGCCAAGTAAAGACGAACGGAGCTTTTACAGGTAAGAAAATTTTATTTTGGGGTGGAGTATCCCTTTAAAGAATCATGAAAAAAGTATCATGGTTTTCTGTAAAATATAAAGCAGTACAGTTGTTTTCAACATAATAGAAATATTTAACTGAATCAGCATATTAGAATGATTTTCATGTGACACTGAAGACCAGAGTAATGACAGCTGAAAATTCAGCTTTGCCATCACAGAAATAAATTTAATTTTAAAATCAATTAAAATAGAAAACAGCTATTTTAAACTTTAATCATATTTCACAATAATACTGTGTATTTTTAATGAAAAAAATAAAAATAAAATAAAAAAATGACTGACCCCAAACTTTGGATTTGTAGTGCACAAACAAATAACAGAGTGTACTTCTTTTCCTATACAACCTGTTTTAATTCATATCAAGTAAAATAAGAGCCTCTGTTTAATGCAGTGTTAGCAATATCTACATAGATAATGCACTAAATAAATTCAAATCACTTGTCAAACAAATTAAAATGACAAGTGTTGCTCTATAACGGCTTTGTGAACACTCTGTGGCTGCTCTGTATCACTATATACGCTCTATTGCTCAGTATAAAATGTTACAAATCAAAGGCAGCAGTTCAAAGAATTCACCAATAGTGAGAAAAACAAGCATAAAAAGCCTTCCTGGGACCAAAAGCCATTTGTTTGCAGAAGAGTAATTGTTTAGTTATTGGGCTAGGCTGTTTTGAGGCCCTGTCGGGGTTGTTGAGTATGTAGTGTGCTCTGAAGTGTGCATATATGAATAATCAGCAGTGAAGATGTGCAAGACTTCTGGAGGCAGCAGCAGCCTGTGCAGCGAACCGCGTCTCCTACTGTTTTTGTTTAAAAGATCATACAACCATGTCACATTATTATTGAGGGTGAGACTATTACATTTCTTACTCAATCGTGCCGAAGTGCGAGCAAACTAAGCATGGATTTCTGCAGATTAAAGTGTGTTTAAGTGTCAAAGGTGTTTGCTCATCTGTGTGTTAATAAGTCAGTGGCCTGTGCTATCAGATGAACACAGCTGTAGGTTCACCGTGACTTTGCCAGCAATAGTGTAGTGTGTGTGTGTAACAGAGTAAGGGAGGCTTCTACCTGGCTGCTGTGTCTGTGCAGCTGGCCCATTTCTGCTCCACTGGGCTAGAACGCTTCACAGCTTTTAAAGACAGCTGCAGCCCCTCAATTCCACGTGGCATCACCTCCACCCTATGCATACACTCACACAAACACACTGCCCATCACTTACTCTTATTGACTGTTTCCCTACGTAAAGTTTGTCTGAAATGCTTCCTTAGATCCTCCTGTTGCAGCACTGCGGTAGCTGTTTGTGGTCTGAATGGTTGTATGTCGGGTCTGGCTGAAGTCATGCAGCTGCTGCGCTCGAGGTCACCGCAGACTCATTTAGACTCAGGTGTGAGGGCATCGCTAATTGCCTGCGAATAAAAAAAAATTAGTAAACAGTTTCCTATTAGTCACGTGTCTCTCCAAGCCGGGAAAATAGGTCATTTGAAACAAGATGGGGGAAATATGGAAGAGTTTACTGGAACTCTCAATATTTTCTTGGCTGCATTCACATTCTGGGGTTCCCAACAAACAAGGCGCAAGATGGAACAGAATCAATTACGGCAAGCACAGACGAGTGTGCGCTCCCAAATTCATCAAAAATATGATTTTGAATGTCTTCCTTCCCTTGAAGTTATTTAGCTGAATAAAAAAGAGCTCATTACTGTAGTCTTGTTTCAAAGAGCTGATTAGGTTTTACAGCAGTAATTAGCAAGGCTAGCTCTAATTCCTCTGGAAGAGTAATGAAAGTGATTTCCTAATTAGGTTCCTCTCATAAGACGGCACAACAGGCCACTTCAGCGAAACCAGGAGAATGTCAGGGAAATAAAGCCAACTAACAATGCCTTATTAGATTGTAAAAAGAACAAATCTTACTTGCAGCAGCGCGAGACGTGCGCTCACGGGACCAAGTTCGAGTTCTTGGACTCATTGGGAAGCTTTTGAAAATCTGATTGGGGTAAATTGAATCACTCACGTGAAATTAAAACTGGCCCGCTTGCTAGCTTTCTTCTCAAAGGGTGTGTTTAGTTTACATTGGATGGCTGTATATAATCTCATTTCATGTGTAAATGTATGTGTGTTATGTCGTGATTGACTCCTCGTATCTTCTCCTTTTCTTCTCCCTCTTTTACATTCTGAGCTCTGTTAATGCCCCAGTAAGATTATTTCAAATACTTTAATAATGCTCTCATTGACACGGACACAAAAGGCCAGTGACATCTAATAGCAGCCCTTTTCACTGCCTCCTGTTTCATCTCTTTCACATCCCTTAGAAGCTCTCTCTCTCTTATTCTCTCTCTCGATTTCTTTCTCTCTTATCATTGTGTGTGTTAGGAGTAATTGAAGCTCAATAAGCTGTACAGTAATGGAGAAAGGTGTCGTTCTATCTCCCTGGGAACATTGCAGTTGATGCCTTCATCACCATGGATACTCTTAAACACTGATAGTGATTTCAGAGTGCAGAAAGTTCAGAGTTCCCGTGCTAACCGTGGGAGTTCTGTGGCTTTGTGCTTGGTCGTGAGCCCTGACCCCACTGGAAGGCTTTATTTGTGATGTAATCTTCAACATCAGGATATCCACTTCACATGAAGAAATAACACAGCAAAGGATGGAAAACACCACGGAAAGGGTTGGTGTGCCCTTTCTCTGAATGTTTAAATGGAGGTCTTTTGCTCGCAACTATACTGCTGGCTAGATTTGACCTTCTAGAAGAAGTCCTTCAGCTCTAATGAAAGCAGAACAGGAAGTAATGTTTCACAGGGTGCTTTCACAGAACCATTTTTGCTCCTGCTCTGCTCACACAGGATGTGCTATTTTATAAAAAAAAAAAATAGAACATATTTTTAAAAGTTAAAGTGATATAACGTCTTACAAACACAGTGCTGATGGTTTTAGATGCTAAAAAACATCCATTTAACGCTTGTTTACATAATTAAAAATGGCCCAGATAGACGCAGTAACGAGTTCTGTGTGAACAGCCCCTTATGGTGCATTATGGAATGCTGCCAATTTATTTGTCATCTGCAGTTTGTTTAAAAAAAAAAGATTATATACACTACTGTTCAGAAAGTTTTGGGGTTGTAACATTTTTTAATGTATGAAAAATGTTTCTTATGCTCACCAAAGCTGCCTTTATTTGATCAAAACTACAGTAAAGCCTAAAAACCACAGGGAATGTATATAAATTATAAAATTATATAAATTAATTATTATTAGCATTTAAAATATCTGGTTTATATTTGAATATATTTTAAATTGTAATTTATATCTGTGATAGCAAAGCTGAATTTTCAGAAGCTATTATTATTATTATTATTATTATTATTTTTTTTTTTTTATTTTTTTTTTTATGAATAGAAAATTAAAAAGAACAACATTTATTTGAAAAAGACATCTTTTGTAATGTTACAAATGCCTATACTGTCACTTTTGATCAATTTAATGCACTCTTGCGGTATTAATTATTAATTTCTTTCATTAAAAAAATAATCTGCTGAGCTATAAAGGAGCAATATTTGAGCAATAAAACTGCACCTCAAGACTGGATAGTTGGGAAAGAGACAGTGACAGTGAGCAGCATTATATTCTTGCAGTATGTTTGCATTAGTGGATTAGGGGGCTCTATTTCACAGAGCTGTTCTCTGAATCAGCGGCCAGAGAGTGATCCTCACAGGCTGGGGCTCCCTTGTTAACATAATCCTGTCCGGTCTGTAGACCTATTGTGTGGCAATTAAGACTGAGAGACTGTGGAGAGCTCAGCGTGAGCATCTATGTATGTGAGCCATGACAGTAATAGAGTGAAAGAAAGTATTTGCAGTAAACATGTTTCTGCCTTCTCTCCGAAAATGAACTGGTGAGTCTTTCACTCTAAAAGAGATACACAGGAAGTGCGAGTGTAGGAAAATTTGTGCGTTGGCCTTTAAAAAGTGTGCGTGACTCTTCAGGCTGGGCTGTCACAGCTGCTGAAAGGTGATGTGCTCTATGCAGTGACAATGTCTCTTCCTGGAGAGAGAGAGAGAGAGTGTGTGTGTGTGTGTGTGTGTGTGTGTGTGTGTGTGTGTGTGTGTGTGTGTGCTGTGTGTGTTGTGTGTGCAGGTGTCGTGTTTGTGTGTAGGTGTGTGTGGCCTACTTAAGCCCAAACAGTGCAGGAATAATAAAAGGCCAAGCTCTGCTGTTCCGAGTTAATACAGGGTTAAAGATATGCAGCTCACTGTCAACAATCCCATCATCTGCCTGGATGATTCCCAAAGAAGAGCATGCAGTCCTCTCCACTCGCCCGTGCCTATGTATGTGGCCCTGTGTGTGCTATCCTTTCCTGACAACTTTACCATTCTGTCTTTACTCCCTCTCTATACAGAGCGCCCACTTTGCTTCTCTGTAGCTCTCTCTAAATCTCACTCTCTCTCTCTCTCTCTCTCTCTCTCTCTCTCTCTCTCTCACACACACACACACACACACACACACACACACACACATTTATCCAGGTATCTAAATGGGAATGTCACATTGATATCTACTGTTCTTAAATTAAGCTTATTAATTACATTTATATTATTTAAACAAAGTAATTAAAACTCCAATTTGTTGCTGTAAAACTGTGGTAAGTTGGTCTTAGTTACCGCTGTCATCAAAATAAGACAAAAAAAAAATTACAATTACGATAAGTTTGGAGTTACTAAAATTTTCAAATGTTTTTCTCTTTACTCACTGAGGCTGCATTATTTGAAAAAATAAAGTTTTATTTAATTAAATTAAAAACAGAAATATTGTAAATATTTTTAAAATTTAAAATTGTTTCATATTTTAATAAATTAATATTTTTGTGATGGCTGAAATTTCAGCAGCCATTACTGTAGTCACATGATCCTTCAAAAATTATCCTAACATGCTGATTTAGTGCTCAGCTCGCAAAACATTTCTTGTTATTATCAATGTTGATTTCAGTTAAAAAGTTCAAAAGAACAGCATTTAAAAATATTTGTATAGATTAAAAGTGTTTTTACCATCACTTTTGATCGATTTAATGTGTCCTTGCTGAATAAAAGTATTAATTTAATTTAAGAAAAAATTCCTTCTGGCATCACACATTTTAAAATTGTTGTATATTTTGTGTATTTTTTCCAGCTGATGGATTGGAGCTCTTTAACACATGGGATGGAAATTCTGGATATTTTGCATAAATGACATTTTTACAATGATGGATAATTTAGTCCAGGAATTCATAGGACAGAAACACATGCAAACACACAGCTATTCTTTCTGCTTTACTCCATGCTCTTCTATCTCTCTGCTTGTCCAGCCTGTTTTTCTTGCACAGGGCATAAGGTTGTGATCTCTGGAAAGGCTGATCACCTCTTCAGGCTAGTGCTGGAAACCCTGGCAGTCAGAGTCTCCTCCTCTGCTCTCACAGATAAGAGCCACGGATCAGACAGATCACTGATCCACTTCACATGCTTTAGACAGAGATCTGACCCACAAGATGACTGATTAGCCACTCAAAGCTACTGACAACACTTATTGAGACAGAGTGGTGTAAGAGTAAATCAAAGAGAAAAAATGTTATTTCACTCCAAGAAAAATAACCAAACTGTCTAATTTTCTTACACTACTGGTGACAGAAATTAGACTGGTGTTGTTTTAAGAAGCTTGTGTGCGGGTGAGACCATGTTTGTGTGTGCTCATATGGAGGGTATTGTTGATGTATGCCATTTCCTCACGAGTGTGTGTGTGTGTTGATTGAGGAATGTCAGACAGGAAGTGCTCCTCCCGGGGGAAGGTGATGTCACTGCAGCTTCAGGGCGGCTTCCTGTCTAGTTCTGCAGCAACAGATGCACTCTGCTTTCCCAGTCACTCACTTTTTTAGCTGCAAGCTCACTTATACAACTTATTAACGTTAAACCTGATGTTTTCTCAGACTATTCTAAGCAGCCTCAGATTTCTCTGTAAAGGACATGCTGGGAAAATATCCTGTCTCTGCCTCTCTCCACTGGATGCGCTCATGCAGGGACATTGGGATAATCCTATTAGTTCTGTCAACACACACACACACACACACACACACACACACACACACACAACCACACACACACACACACACACACACACAAACACACACACACACACACACACAGACACACACAAAACTCTGTATAGCTATCTTTGTGAGGCCATACATGACATAATGCAATCTCTAGCTCCTTACCCTAAACCTACCCATCAGAACTAAGTGCCTCACCCAAACCCTCACCCTAAACCTACCCTTTACCCAATTATAACCTGACCCCTAAAACCAAGTCTTTACCCTCAAACAGGCCTTTAAAGGGGTCTCAGAAAGTGAGGACTGGTCAAAATGCCGTGATTTTACAAGATTGTCCTCACTCCGATGGTCTAAATCTCAAACTGGCCCTCACAAAGATAGCTGCACAAGTGCACACACACACACACACACACACACACACACACACACACACACACACACACACACACACACACAAACATACTCGAACAAATGATCAGCCAAGGCCTTAAATGAAAAATAAATAATAAACAAATAAATACTTTAAAGTATGTGAACAACATCTCTAAATATTTATTTGCTCTTGCAATGCCTTACTAAAGACAAATTATTTTCTTTATAATTTTTTTTTTGTTGTTGTTGTCTTTTTGATAACTCTAAATAGTTTAATAACTGAATTACAGTAATTTTATTTTTGTTTCCCTTGGAAAATTGTTCTTGATCTTTTCCTAAAAAAAGATGGAAAATGTCAAAATTAAGAACATGATTTTTTTTTTTGCATGAAACACATTCTATATTGATTTCTCTCTTCCATATGGTGAGGCCGATGAAGATTTCATAGATCTATATTTAGCATTGTGTAGTGGGGAGTGTGTATTTGTGTGCGCGATTCACAGAGGGAACCCCCATGTCTGAAGTCCATTGTTGTGGTTTGTTGTGTTTGGGATGCACTTCCTGTGGTGAGAGGTCAGCAGCACGCAGCCTCGGCTGGCTGCTGAATAATTCATGCCATTGACTTTGTGTCAGCTTTCACAGGCGTGCCCAGGGATGTTTTATTCATTTATCTCATTTAGGGGCCCTGACTGCACCTGTTCCACCATTAAGCACCCCACTTATTTGCATTAGATGCTAATTTAGTTTACCGGCAGGCCTGGGTTCCCCTATTTTCATTAAATTTTCTTAGAAACAAATATAATACTTTACACAGTACATAGATTTTTATATGCACCATTAATATATGTCATGTGAGTCTTAAAAATAAGAATAAAAGAGAGAAAAGAAGAGATTTTGTAACTGTTATGCACTCGTTGTTCACTAATTATAGTTTATTGTAAAAAAAAAAGTGCCCCCATTACTGAAACTCATAACACTGGAAGTGTGTGAACACGAGTATGTGTGTGTGTTTAGAAGGTGTCAGAGGGAACAGACTTGCCCTGGAGCAAGTTAAGCACAGATGTGCCTTTTTATACCCCTTCTTTTAGCTCCCACCCTATTCCCTTACTCCACATGAAGATCACCTTTCTGTTTAAACACACACACACACACACACACACACACACACACATTGTCATTTCCCCTATCATCCATCTGTCTCTCTCTTTTTCTCTTTGTTCTATTTTTATCACCACAATCATGTCATCTTCAGCATGTACTTTGCTATATATTCTCATTCAGTTCAAGTAAAGACCATGGAAAGTATTGTTAAATCAGTGTGAAATGGCATTCGCAACCCATTTCACTTCCACACTGTGATACAAATGAAGAACGGGATATTATTTCCATTTTATTATTTTATTTTATTTATTATATTTTTTTTCTGTTTTATTACAGAATTATAGGAATTTGAGATTGTTTGGCTGTTGGTTAACATTATTTAAAGTCATGATGATTTTTTTTCATACATCCAAGTAATGGGTTATCGAAAACAACAAAAATGTAGGACAGGGATCGATCATAATAAGACTATAAAAGTGCATTAAGAACTTAAATAGGTTCCATTTTTAAGACCTAATCACTTGTTTAAGCGCACCTCCTGTGTTGCTACCTTGAGGGTGAGATTTTAGACCTCTCAGAGCAAGTGTATTCAATGGAGGACTTTGTATGTCTGTCCAGATCAGTCTTAGTTTGTGTGAACGTGTGTGTTTCATTAGTATCATGCAGAATACCAAGTCTTTTCAGTGGGTGACACTGCTCAAATATGTTTTTTACCACTGAACGTGCTTTTTGCAGCTGGACCCGAGTGTGTTGGTTGTGTGTGTATGTGTGTGTTCCTTACACTGCGCCTGCCTGGAAACTAATCTTGTTTGTACTGTCTGAGACTGACTACATTACGCCTTATGTCTACTCCTCTAATTGCTAGACCCTACACCAGCCCTGCCCAATAAAAATATCTATCTGAACTCTAAGCCATGCCCTGTCAATTCAATCTACATTGGTAACCATTTAAAGGAGCTGTTCACTTGAGAAAGAAAGTTCTGTCATTACTGTACACGCCCTCGTGCAAGTCACTATGACTTTCTTACTTCTGAAGAACTCAATAGAGGATGTTCAGTGTCCTGGCAATCTCAGAACTAATGATTTTGAGCACCCTAAAAGTATCTTGATGGTCCATATGACTCACACACTATATTTCAAGTCTGCTGAAGCCATACAATAGCTTGCGTGGGAAACAGAGAACATTTTTAATAAATCACATCATAACTTTATTCTTATGCTTAAACCCTCAAATTTGTGGAGCATGTGAGAGAGAGATTATATATAATTAATATGTATATAATATTAATTATAAATTGTATCCTACAATAAAAAAATAGTACTTTTATGCCTTTTTTTTTAGAGACCAGTGATGTTATAAATGGTGTTTTATTGAAAAGAGTGGCGAGGAAATTCTGCTAAATATTTATATCACATTGAAGAAAGAAACAGGTCAAACAGGTTTTAAATGACATGATGGTTAGTAAATTAAGACAAAATTAAAGTTTTTAGGTGAACTGTCCTTTTTAACATTTGTTGTTTGCAGTTGTTCACTGTTTGGCAATATAGATCTTAAAAATCATTAACAGTGATTTTAGTTTTTGGCAATAAAGACAGGAGTTGCAGTATATAGTTCAGTAAGGTGGCCGAGAGGTCTATCACTAACACAAATCATTATCTTTCTCCGTCAATATGCTGTACATCAGGGTTTCGATTACCAGCCTGTACAAACACAAGTGCAGTGATGATGAGTACAGCTATTGGATTGTCGTATCTCAAAGCACACCGTCAGTACTCAACATTTTGATTGACATCCTGTATATTTGGACCTTAGGGCAGAGGATTGTGGGAACTGTAGTGCACAGTGAATATGTGTTGGAGGCCAGCAGAGTTGCTGAGTAGTGGATGATTATGCAGCCCTAAGGTGTTGATGGCTTCACTGGGCTGGCCTGGAGCTCCCTCCCTGTTGTGTTCCTGATGTTTCTTTCTTTCTCTCTCTCTTTCACCGTCTTTTTTTCCTGGGGCCGGGCAAATCTGCCTCAGGGGACTTTTGGTAACTGTGATTGACAGCCAGATGCAGGCAGAGGTCGAAGCTGCTTTAAAACGTCAATGGGCTTTCATCTTGTAGCGGACACCAGCTCTCTTTATACACACACGCTTGCTCTTTCTCTCTCTTGATGTGTTCAAGCGCACGTACGTGCACAATCAACACGTATTATTGTGCTAATGCTATTGTAATACAATCTGCACTGAATTAGCCACTTACAGCTAGGAGTGCACAAGATCATTTCATGATTAGAGAGATTTTTTTGCACTGCTGAATGTGAAACAGTTTATACAAACATGAAATTTCATGCTGGCCAAAAAAATGTTGGTCAACCAGCATCCCAGCTGGAACATTCTCATAACTTTGGCTACTGTTCTGGAAAGGTTCTCTCAAAGTCTCAAAAGTTCTCTTTAAAGATTAAAAAAAAAAAAAATTTATTATTATTATTATTAACATTCATAAAAAATGTATCATACAAAATACATTAAATAAAAAAAAAACATACAAAGATATTTTAAATATTATTATTATTATTAGTATTATTATTATTATTATTATTATTATTATTATTTATCTGGGATGGTTATTTTCATGAAGCTGATTGACCACTGGAGACACACTGGTTAAGATTAAGAAGCTCATAACATAAACTGGAAAAAGAAAAAGAGTCACTTTTGCTTAATTTTGCACAATTGGGGGTGTGGAAAGAAAGTGTGCACAAACACACACAGACACACACATCTGTCTATCAGAAGCTGGTGGAGGCGTCTCTCATTTCTCATCTGTTTCCTCCTCCATGCAAAATCAGATTTCAGTATTTTATTGTTTGCTGAGGAAAGAGGACCGCTCACTCTCAGAAAGATGCACCTCAGCCTCTCTGTCTCTGCGTCTGTGTCTGTCTATGCCACCCCGGTCTGGGCGTTAGCGCTGTATGAATTACAAATACATCTTACCTGCTGACTTACATGTTTTGGTAAGTGTAGTGCATGCTCTTGGTACATGAATGATGTAGTGCCAGAGAGCTATTATTCATGTGCATGTAGAAATAAAAATGCTAATCTTGTCCATATTAATAGCTTGAACGCTTTCCAGGTTGCCTTGAAGTCCTGCATGAAGTGATGTCAGGGTCCACTTCTACACACAAGTGCTAACGTTATCATTCATTGTTCACATACACTTAGAAACACACAATGAGAGAGAAAGAGAGAGAGAGAGCTGTGGCCCCTGGCAGGGTAAATGGATGGCTCATGTTACAGTTCTGTGAGTGCTGGATGAAGAGAAAGAGAGAGCGAGTGAAAGGTCTGTGAAGGGTATTCTGAATCACAAAAGGGTCAGAGAATGAAAAATAGATGGACATGTTAGTTCATCTCTGGGTGCATTCAGAGCTGGTTTCTCACCTTCCCTTAGAGCTCACCTGACCTCCTGTCTCTTTTAGAGATACACTGTGGAAGAGTTTGGAGGAGTGTGTTCTTTTTATATGTGCTTTTCAAAAGCACACAACCAAGGTTTATTTCAAAACCTAGTGAACTGCCTCTGTAGGAATCATTTTCATGGCAGACTGGTGGTTCCAAAAAATGCAATTTATGCAATTATGCTCCTTCCAAGTCACCTCATTTTGCACAAATTGTAAAACAGCATCGCATGTAACTTTTGTGGAGAGGACAGTTCCAGAATGCATTGTGTGATGAGCTCACTGAACAAATAAATAAAATACATTTATACAAATTATTATCTTAGAATAAAAATAATATATTAGTACTTAAATAAAAAAAAAACACTTAACTGTAAAAAAAACAATAAAATAAAAAAAGTCACATATAAGAAATAAAAACATTATTCAAACAAGGATGCATAATTGATCAAAACTTTTACTATGTTAAAAAACAATTCGAAAATTCAGAAGTAAAGAAAATGTATACTTATAAATGAAATTCAATGTATAATATATAATAAATTATAAAACATTTAATTGTGAAAACTTCTGTAAATAAAACATTTAATTGTGAAAAGTTCCATATAAGAAATAAAGTCACAGTGATGGCATTTAAAGTCAGAAATAACATTTGTCAGTAGAAAAATCTGGCTTCCACATAAAAAATATTCATAGAAATATATTAATAAATTCAAAAACTAAATAATAAAAATGCATTTTTAAAATTACATTAAAAAATTAAGCAACTAATGACTACTTTATTTAAAATGTATATTCTATTTATGCATTCCAAATAAATCACTCAGCAGTCACAGAAGTCAGCTGCCTAAGTATTGTAAGCAGTAGGCTTTAGAGTACCTCACTAGGTTTTGAAACACAGCTGTAGAAACCCTGTTGCTCTCTCTCTTTCTCTTCAGCCAAGTGAAAATCCACTGTCTTTCTCTTGTTCTTTCTTTATGAAGCCTAAATCTGACTCCCTGCCTGATCGTGTTTCTGTCTGCTTTTGTTTAGATGTTTGTGAAGGGGATGTGAGCGCTACACTGACCCAAATGAATTATGTCCATTTTCTCCAGAGGCAGTGCATCAACTATGTAGGGCCTTCTATGTGGGAGATCTTAAACCTAAGAGAAAGGGTCAGAGATAGTAAGAAACACAGCGGAAAGGAGAAAAAATATGCCCCATCTTTACTATGTGCAAATTAGGATGCCTCCACCTCATATGAAAACACAACATGGCCAGATTTACACACAGGTCATTTTGAGGTAAGCTCAGACTAAATGATACAGCACAGCTGTTAGTCACAGATGTTTAAGAATTATAGGGAGTGCTGTTTTGTTTAGGATGGTCATGTCTGTGCATTTTATACTTCCCAGTGTGCACTGCACATGAAGTGGACTACAGCCTACCACTATGGTCTGCATTGTTGTTTTAGCACTCCCCTCCACCCTGAGCCATGACAGCACCGCACCAGTGCCCAAAATCAACAGACATGTCCGGTACACTTTAATTTTCACATATATCATGCTATTGTCAGGAAAGACTATTCACATTCATTAATTCCTCCAACTCAATTAGAGAATGGCAGACTTTAATCCAGCCTCAAGAGCCTCATTCTCTCTAACCTTCACCTAGACCCTCTCCATCACCAGTGTTACTATATCTGTCATATTCAGCTTACAGTCAGTGAATTAAAACTGTTTGAGTCTCTTATGCTCACCATGGTTGCATTTATTTGATCAAAAATACAGTAAAGTCAGTAATATGGTGAAATGCTATTATTATTTAAAATAACAATTTCCTAGGTGAATATATTTTAATATATAATTTATTCTTGTGATAGAAAAGCTGAATTTTCAGCAGCCATTACTCCAGTCTTCAGTGTCACAAGAAATTTTTATACTGTCTATTCTAATTCTCATTCTTGCTGCTTAAATAAGCATTTCTGGAAAGTGGAAATTCTGTCATCATCTACTGTACTCATCCTAATGTCACTCGAACAATGATTTCTTGTTTCTGTGGAGCACAAAATGGGTATTTAGCAGAATGGTTTCTCTTTTCCATACAATGACATAATGTGATGTCAAACTCATGAAGGGACAAAAACATACCATACATATGGTTGATGACACTTATTAAGCCTTCTACAGCCATATAATAGCTTTGTGAGAGAAACAAACGAAAAACCAATGTCATTATGCAGTGTTTAGATGGCAGAATGATCATTTTTGGGTGAATTGTTTCAAAGATGAGGTATAAAGACTCGGCTTTAGAAGCCACAGAGGGCTAATCTGGCACTTATTACTGTTTGTTGTTCGGCTCTAGGGGGGGAAAAAAAGCTGAAACAGCTGGCCTGTATACCACCCAATTACCTCATTCTTCTGTTCTGACAGGTTGAGTTTTATCTCCTGAGCAGATTACACGTTGAATGTTTACTGTAAGTGACTGAGAGCAAGACGATGCTGCTGAAAACAGATAAAATCAGCTAAATTAATATAGAGTTTAGAGGAAGGCAGTGATACAAAACCACAGTACCAGCACTTACATAACTTCCTGTCTCTCGTGTCCTGATTTCTGCTGTATGTTTGTATTTGTTTTTGAACTGATGATCATTCCCTGCACCTCCCGCTTCTCTCTGTGTCTTTTCCTTTCTCTTTTTCTCTGTCCATGGGGCGAAATTGAATTATGCAATTTTCTAATTCAGTCAAATAAAGCTCTCCTTTGGTCAGCTGTCAGATGCTGGGCTTACAGAGGTCAGAGGTCGCAATGCTGCTCTTAGGAGAGCGCTCATCGATTAGCCGTCAAACCGCTGCCGCCTCGTCTGTTCTGAGTAGGAGCGATGGAGGGATGCTGAGCTCCATTTCCATAATTGCTCCGCGCCTTAAGTGCTGGTACCTTTAGAACAGAGGAGGTTGGAGGAAAAAACAAATGCAAAAATAATAAAGCAAAAACAGTTATTAAATATCACCGTATGTACGAACAGGGTGATACTGATCTGTAATTGAGCAGCAATAATTCTTCCAGCCATTAAAGCTTCACCCTTGTAGCATTCATTTTGAGAAATGGAGCTTAATATAATATCTGCAGTGTAGCTTATCTTTATTCCTCACATCTATTCTCTCATTCTTCTATCAGTGTGGCACAATGTCATTTCAGGAAAGTGACAGTGTAACCAAATCAAACTTTCTCTTGCCTTAGTCTTAAAATATTTGCTCTGCAGACAGGAAATGAATTCACACCAATTCCAATTCATCATCAAATGTGAAACGGAAAGATCTGTCAATGAAAAACCATATTGATCGAGTACTAATTTGAATACTGGGGGAGACATGTCCCTCTCAATGTCTCAAATGAGCATTCATAGATTAAAAAAATAAATAAATAAATAATAATATTATTATTTTATAGATTTTAAAATAACATAATTTATCATTTTTAAAATGTAATAAACAAACAAATAAATAATATATTTTTAATACTTATCCTGTTATTCCAACTGCTTAAAAAATCCCACTCAGTCTCTTACATTTGATTTCCTTTTTTTTTTTTTTTTTGGTGCAGAACTACCTCTCTGTTCAACCAGTGGCAGACAGGGTGAGTGTTCCATGAAACCTGCTTGTAAATAATTTTTAAATCAGCTTTAAAATATTTTACTAAATATAATTTTAAAATATAAATATATTTTAGATTTTATATATATATATATATATA
Organism: Cyprinus carpio; assembly: GCF_018340385.1. Classification (NCBI taxonomy): domain Eukaryota; kingdom Metazoa; phylum Chordata; class Actinopteri; order Cypriniformes; family Cyprinidae; genus Cyprinus; species Cyprinus carpio. Next base: position 21,051,402 of record NC_056585.1, on the reverse strand, counting down.
TATTATATATCTATATATATATATATATATATATATATATATATACACATAGCACACACACGCACATACACACGCACACTCACACACACACACACACACAAACACACACACACACAAACACACACACACACACACACACACACACAGTTAAGTGAATTCTATCATAATCAAGGTATATATCTGATTGGCCTTTACACTGACTAACAGCCGTCTTTTGGCCACTTAATGCTGAAGGGATGGAACAAACTTAGCAGAGCAGAGCCTGGCAGACAGCTCATCTGTTTACAATTTGAGTCCAGCCAGGAAGAGAGGTCACAGGTCAGCAGCATGTTCTGAAAGGTGTATGCTGAGAGAGAAAGACAGAGAGAGATATACGGGACAGGAGGGATGAAGGGTGGTCCTGTCACAACATGGCTGCTTCCTTCCACATGAAGACCACTAAACCACAGCATTTCCTCTCCCAGAGCGGATTCTATCATTAGAATGTGGAATAGCACACTAAACTGACTGATGACGGTCAGCTCACTGAGCCCTTCTTAAGTCGTAAAGGGCCCCTGATAGCTGTGGACATGGGTTTTATCGACCCCGCACTTGTGCGTATTAATAAGGTCTGCTGCTCGCATTCACTCCTCTCAGATCTCCTTATCTGTGTTTCCTCCCACATGAAAGATGAGTGTGTCTGGGGTGCAGCATGGTCAGACAATGGCTGTATGTGTGTGTGTGTATGTAATGAGAAGTCCAGACCAGCAGCCCTCTGATTGCTGCTGATTTAGGGCTGTGCTCCGTGCTGTTAATGGTCTCACACTGCGATAGAGAGGTGGCTCTGGGGGCATGGCCATTTTTAACAGCCCACGACTTATCATTAAAAGATGTCCCCAAACACCTTCACACCACGAAAAAAATTATAAGGTTGACTTAAAACATCATATTAGGATGAAAACAATAAAAACATCCACTGATATATACAACAGAACATCAGTTGAGGATAAACATCCACGGATGTAGCGGAGAGAGCCTCAGCGTGTGCTGTTTTATTGAAGCTCTCATTCCCTGACCTCTACATTACTACATCATCAAATTACAAATTCCATTACAATGAAATGTTTACAGCGTCGCTGCTCTGCCCGCTCCACACGTCTTCCCGTGACCCGTCCGCGTGTCTGTGCGTATGCGAGGAGATGACTATTTGCCGAGCGCAGGGCCGTGCATGTGCATGAATACAGAGATTACACTTGAAATAGCAGATGAGAGTCTTTGGAACAACCTGAATTAATATCTAAAGGTTTACACAGAGAGAAAGAGCCATCATTCACAACACTCACCACAGCTGCACAGCCATTATGGCGAATATGAACACATTTGGTACAGACTTGCAGCTTGGAACCACCTTCATTCAATCTGCCTGTGGGTTATAAAGGTGCTAGATAACTAATCAACACTCACAAGGCAAGATCAACCACTGTGTTGTTGTGTTCAGGGTTTAAAGGGATAGAACAGAGATTTTTTTTTTTAAATTATGTTATTATTTACTCTTGTTCCAAATATTTATGCTATTATTTTGACTGTGGAAACATAAAATAAAGTAATTGTCTAATAATGAAAAAAATAAAATGAATCAGATAGAAATTTTTCTTACAAGAATGATTAAATGGGCTGCCAAAATGAAAAAATAAATAATAAAAAAAAAAAGTCCTAAAATTAAGGATCTAACAACTTCTACTCAGTTCTTCTGAAGCCATTTGATAGATTTAAGAATATATATATATATAAAGAGGGTAAAATAAATATATATATATATATATATATATATATATATATATATATATTCATTAATTTTATTCATCAAGGATGCATTAAATTGATCAAAATCAAAGAGATTTATAAGGTTACATAAGATTTATTTTCCAAGTAAACATTGTTATTTTTAACTTTCTATTAATTAAAGAATCAAAAAAGTATCACAAAAATATAAGCCTGCACAACTGTTTTCACATTTGATAATAAAATAAATATTTCTTGAGCACAAAATTAGCAAATTAGAATGATTTCTGAAGGATCATGAGACATGAAAGACTGGAGTAATGGCTGCTGAAAATTCATTTTTTTATATATTTTATAAAATATATTTAAAAATATATTTTATTAAAATATATATATATTTTTATAAACAGACAGTTAACTGGCTAGAACTGGCTTGCTCATAGTTGTCACTGCTAAATAAACCTTTTTAAAAAATACTAAAAAATCATATGCATAACATATTATCACAAGTGCAATAGATCAAACACATACAGAGTTTGTGCTTTGTAATATTGAGGTCAAAGTCATGAACTGTCAAGGAGAAGAAACATTAAAAATACATGAAGAATATTAGTGTGTTTTTAAAATAGATTTAGAAGGATTGCTGTTTGATTATGGGCATACTTTGGTTGAATTTATTGTGAGAGTTTATTTTTGCCTGTTGTGATGTTGAATTGTAAATGAGAGCTTGTAAATTAGCTGCCTTATTTTCCTATTTAATGCATCATGGTAAAAGTGTCAATGAATAGTGGGGTGTGAATTAGTAAAACTGCTCTAAAGGACTAAGGATTTATGTGGTAATCACATGGTCACTTCCTAAGAGGTGCAGAAAAAAAAAAAAAAGCAGAGGAAATGTGGGTGCACGGAGAGCTCTGGCTGGGTAAATAAATTCATAAAGAGTCCATGTGATATATGGTGCTGAGATCCTCACGGACAAATGCAGGAAATTTTTGTGACCTGAATTCACAGAAAGAATACCATAAATTTGATGGTGTTGTTGCTTTTTCTTTCTCTCTTTTTCTCTTGCCCCCTCTTTTTTTATACTGTTTAGAATAAATCATTTAGCACAGATTAAGGAATGAGTTAGATTATAGATTAGTGTAGGAAGAGGGAATTAGTACTTGACTCAATTCAGTGTTCCTTGATCCGGCAGTGTATCTGGTAAGATTCATTCAATTTGTTTTTCAAATGAGGTGTGAAATGGGGCTCTGCCACTCCGTTGGCTCTTTGTTTTGTTCTCACACCTCTGATTTGTTTGGACACCCTCAACGAGGAGTCGTCTGTTAAGTGCCACACTCAAGCTGTGTAGACAGATTAGCCTCGCTCTAAACACTCTGTAATTGAGCGCAGAAGCAATCGGGGCAGCACAAGTGCATTTCATCTATCTTATACACTTCTCTAGGTCCCTTTAGTTTCCTCCCCTTCCTTCATTTTCTGCTTCTCACTTCACTCATTTGAACTAAGCTATAAATAAAAAGACCAGGTCATGCATGTAGAGTACATGAGATGTACAGATTTGCATCTGAATGCTCCCTCAACCCACAACTAACATTGTGATTCCTGACAAAGTCGATGTAGAATGAGATGTGTGAAAGAAAAAAATTCATACTCCCCAACCCCAACACCTACATCACTCTCCAGCCTCAATTTGCAAAGCCTTCCACCTTAAAAACACAGCCTAGAGTCATTGGAAAACTGTGACTTTCTACATTTTTAGAAAATTTAAAAAAATTTACCTATCAATATAATTCACTCAGTTTCCTGCTGAAAAGACCACTTGTGTCAGTAAAACACCAGCAACTTTCATTCATTTTCAAACAAACAAAATCAGGTTATTGATTCATAAGGACTTATTTTTGCATGGTTCCTACATTCTACATTATGACCTCAAAATACTTTTACAATAGTGCATGACTAATACATTTTGTTCAAATTACATAACCAGATCCATATGTATTACTTTTCTGTAGTAAACCTTGCTCAGTAGCCCACCACCCAGTATTTCCTGTGAAACATGTTATTTGTTAACATTATTGGTTAGGTTTAGGGTAGGGATTAGTATAGATGGTACAATATTTTCAAACTAGATACAGCATTAACCTTTTATTGCAGCTCACTGGACATTTCATTTCCAAACTGCTGCAATATGTACAACAACCAGCTGGATAAAACTGAACATGATTTTAGCACCACTCACTGGACAATTCATTTTGAAAGTGTTGCAAAGAATTAATTTTGAAATGTAATCATGTAAACATTTGAAATGTTCAGTCCAGCAATGTAATATCATTTTGTAGAAATGTCACCACAGGCATGTTTTTTTTTCAACGAGCATGGGTTGTAAAAACAACACCAGGCTCATCAGCTCTGTCTGCACCTCTTCAGGAAGCTGGGAGGGAGACTCCAAAACACAGGCTGACAGAGATGCTCTGTTGACAGAAAGATGCTTGAGATGCAGAAAATAATACAAAGAATGATTTTGTGACACCACAAAAAAGAGATCTTCTACACAACAACACCTAAAAACACCCCACACATCTCTCAAAAACCCCTCCTGCTTCTGAGATCATCCCCCCTACAAGGGACAGGAAGCTCCTTTTCCCTCATCCTTCCAAAAACAGGCCAGACAGACCACCATGCAGCAGCCGAGCCCCTTCCAATGTCACAAAACACACACTCACCCAACAAGGCGAGTAAGAAATCAGGCACAATATTCAAACAGAAGTGTTTCCCTGGGTAGTTTAAAAATAATAATGTTGAATAATATAGTTTAAAGTATTGGTGTGAGGGGGTTAGTGAGTGTATGGCAAGTGGACGTTCCCCTCATGTTGCTCCAGGCAGCAGCTTCAGCTCTGGGTGATGTATGGCCAGGCAGGCTGTTTCCACGGGAACCAATCCATCAAGTCACCGTCAGCCGTCAACAGTCCTGCCCCGTGCAGCACGGCCTGACCTCCACTCACCACAGGCACTGAGCCAGGAGAGAGAGAGAGAAATAAGAGCAGACCTCACAACTTTACAATGGCTGTTATCAGTGCTTCACTGATTGTGATCTGTTACACGCGGCCGGCGACAAAACAGAGCTCACCTGAAACAGGCCATTTAGTGTGTTTTATGCTGGGTTACAGCTCACCTGAAACAGGCCATTTAGTGTGTTTTAGGGTTCTGCACTATGCCCGTCATCATTCACTTAAAATGACACATGGCCCCACCCAAAAGAAATGATGTCATGCATGAAAAATCTGTAATTTTGGGCCATATCATCCATAGTTTCTATTGATTTTGCCTTTTTATGTGCTGGAGAGATGTTTTCTTTTCTTATCTTATCTTTTTAGATTTCTATCATTCAAACAGTGCAAACTGATATTCTACATACATTTTTACACAATTTCCTGCAGATTCCAATGTTAAAGGGTTAGTTCACCCCAAAATAAAAATTATGTCATTAATTACTCACCCTCATGTCGTTCCAAACCAGTAAGACCTTCGTTCATCTTCGAAACACAAATTAAGATATTTTTGATGAAATCTGAGAGCTATCTGACCCTCCATAGACAGCAACGCAACTGAAATGTTCCCAGGTCCAGAAACATAGTAAATACATTGGTAAAACAGTCCATGTGACATCAGTGGCTCAACTTCAGATTTGCAATGCTACGAACACTTTTTTTTTTTTGTGCACAAAGAAAACAAAAATAACATAATTTACTCAACCATTCTTCTCCCCTGAGTTACGTCTTCTGCCAAATATTGCTTAATTTTGAGACATTGAAAAGTCTGTGTGAATTTGCTTATTCTTCCTACAACCTAACCTGAATTTCCCTTGCTCATGACCTTGTGCCCTCACCGCAGAACCTAGAGAGAGAGGAAGACAGACAGAGAATGAGATAGATGAGAGGATTTTAAGGAGGGGTATACAAAGAGATATCCAACTGCTTGTCATACGCCTCATTACAGCCTAAACGAGTGAGGCTGCAAGATGAGGAAAGCAGCAAGGATCTCCCCTCCCCTCCTCATCCATCTCTTCATCTGTCCCGTCACCCATCATTCTGATCTGACCTCCCCTGCTCTTCTGTAATTTAGCAGAACTGGCGGGGAACCCCTGGCCATTCTGAAAACAGTGTTTGACAAAGACTGAATTCACTGGCTTGTGTTTACAGGTCAAAAAGAGAAAGAGTGTGAACACCAGCAGTATGACTTCAGAGAGAAGCCGAAAGGTTCAGCTGCTGTCAGGGAGATCAGAAGAAAAGTAAACACTGTGACTGGCAAGCGTGCTTCTTTTTTAATCCATCGCTGTGCTTCCATCTTTCCCTTTCTGTCTTTTTTTCGTACCATACCGACATTCCAGCAGGTGAGTCCCTCAGTACCCTTGCCGGCTTGAGGTGCCCGACTGCTGATGGCAGGGTGTGTGGATTTCTGCTGTTGCTTTTTATAATTTGTCCCGGAAATGTCGACAATCGACCCAGAGTAATGAGCGGCACTTGCGGTCTTAGTTCTGACAATAGTAGGAAGACCTGCGTTGTGTGTTGGAGAGTGAGGGGGGTGTGGGCTTGAGTAAACTGTATGAATGTGTGTGTGCATGTTTGTCAGATGCATGTTATAAAACATGGTATACACATTTTATGTGTTATAGTTTCAGTTATATGGCAGTCTAGTTTATTGTGGTTGTTATTGAGACATTGGTGTCTTTTCTCATATTAATATTGCCGCTTTTTTATAAAAGCAAAAAAAAAAAAAAAGATTCTTTGATAAATAGAAAGTTCAGTAGAACAGCATTTATTTGAAATATAAATATTCTGTAATTGTCTATTGTCACTTTTGATCAATTTAATGAGCTCTGTTATTACATTTGTTACAAAATAAACCAATTATAATATAAATTATATAATATATTATATAAATGTCATATTATAAGTAAAAAGATAAACTATAAGATAAACTAATAATATAAATTATAATTATTAAACATTAATATCTTTACGTATGAAAATGCAGAATGCCATGAGACTGTAAAACAGGAGAAATTAAATAAATATTGTAAACTATAATTATTAAATATTGATGTCTCCAGGCGTGAAAAGTGCAGTATGCCACAAAATGGTAAAACAGGAGAAAATGACTCAAATGTGGGAGGCAAATGTGTTTAATTGTCATGAAAATAATGCACAAAAACATTATGACTTATGGCTGAATTAACACATTTCCTCCCTACATTCCAATAATGTGATTAGGAATATTTCCGGGACCAAATACTCAAACAGTGCAATCAGTGTATACTTCTAAGGTGCAGGTACTTTTATTAAGAATTCTATCTCATCTTTACCTGCCTCTTCAGACAGCACAAACTTGTCCTCTCAGTGAGTCAGTCAATAAGTGTTTGCTAGAGCAGTGTTTAAAAGTTTGAGAAATGACGGCTGTTTGAGGTGTCTGTCAGGAGTGTGTGTGTGGCATCGTAAGCGACTCGTCAGGCTGAGAAGTGTGAATGCTGGATGACTGTGCTGTGACAGCGAGTGTCAGAGGCAGTGACGGCAGTTCCCGCCGCTGCTTCCTGTACCCTGACGAAAAACACAGAAAGAGATCCATTTCACACCGCACAGCAATGATGATTGATAGTAGAGCTGATATCAGTCACCTGAGAAAGAGGAACAGCGATGAGACATTTATCACCTGACCGCTCTTGATATACTTATCAGCCATAGAGTATAATATCACTATGATAAACTTCTAGAATCTTCAGAGTACTACTTAATCATGCTACTCATTTGGCACACTTCTCCTGGCATATTATATAGTAGGGAAGTAGCCATATTTGGACAGAATTCCCCAGATGTTCCCCCAAAATCTGTGAATGCAAAATAGAAAAGGATTCTTCATTGTGAAAATCAAACCAGCAAACTTCTGGTTATCATCCTTTAAGCAGCCTTAACCACTACCCAACAAAAAAAAAAAGAACAAGAAAAGAAAAAAATAATAAAAAACACAAGCTGAAATTTATTACAGATGCACAATATACTTACTGTCATACTGACATGACATCTGTTTGTACATGAACAGTAAACATGAATGCCTGCACTGGCACAAAATGCAGACAACAGCTTTGTGTTTTCTTACAGCGCATCTTCCTGCTCCTTTAATCTCTTTTTTTTATTTACTTGACTTTTACAAAGTCTGAGTTATTATGAGACTTTGACAATCAGTCCCGCTCGTCTGAGATACAAAAATAGCAGAACAAAATATGGCTGTGAGCTGAACGAGCCCAAGTAATTAATTAAAAGAGAAGCCGTCAATATAGAGGCAATTACGGTCAACGGCAGTCCATGATCAAAGCTGCTGATGACTGCATAGCCTCAAAATACTCTGTTTTCAAAATCATTAACAAATAACTTGTAAACAAGAGTGACTCCTTTGATGGGACTGCTGGTCTTAATATGAGGACATGCAGGCATTAATCTGAGCACACGTTCTGTTTTCCATTTTCAAACCCAGTCCATCACGCAGCAGTTTGTGTGTTTTATTGTTTTTTTACTTGTCAGAATTTGTGAAGATGTAAGTGTAGATGCTAGCTTATGAACCTGCCTCATTCATTTGAGTGTTCTGTTTATTCCTGTCAAGCTGTTTATTACGCGCATACTATATAAAACAATAATGTAAATAACATCAGGCTAATTCAGTAGGGCAAGGTATTTTTATTATTTAAACTGCCTTCACAAATCAAAAAGGAAACTACAGGATGCCTTAGTGGCTTACTTAGAGTTTAATGTTATGTGACATCCTTCAATGGGGTGTTTTTTTTTTTTTTCTAGTCTAAGTGCTAAATAAAAATAAGTAAAAAAATATATTTTATGTATATTAAGATTTCTGCATAAAACCGAAAAATGGCAAAAAAAATGCATTTATTTTCAAGGGTGCATTAAAGGCATGTATAATGTTAGAAAAGATTAAAAGATAAAAATAAAAATAAAATAAATTCAAAAAAAAACTCCATCAAAAAATAATCAACAAAAAATGTATAAAATTAAAAATATTAAACACAACATTTTGTTTACATTGATAATAATAAAAAAATGTTGAGCAAATAAATAAATAAAAATAAATAAATCAGCATATAATAAATAATTAAAAAAAATATGCTACTCGTGATGATGATGATGATGATGATGATGATGATGATAATGATAATGATGGAAATTCAGCTTTGTCAACATAAAAATAATTATATTTTAAAATATATTAAAATATAGAAAAAATATTTTAAATTGTAATATTTCACCATTTTATGGCTTTTATTTTGGATCAAATAATTGCAGCCTTAGTGAGCATAAGAGACTTCTATCAAAAACATTAAAACAACCCCAAACTTATGAATGATAGTATTAAGATAGTATTATCTTTCTTCTCATTATTATCTTTTTATTTTAAATATATATAAATAATTTTAGTAAACCAAGACAGGATAGAAATAGGATAAATAAAATCACGTTTTAAAAATCTTTTGCATTAAGCATTCATATCAGTTTGTGTTTGAGTACCTGTGTGTGTGTGTGTGTGTGTGTGTGTGTGTGTGTGTGTGTTTCTGCTGGGGATGATGGGTAGACCTGCTGTTGGGTCCTGCTGTATCCTGGACAGAAACATTCCAACTCTCCACACATTTGCTTTCCATTAGCCCTGGCCTGTAAAACACATACTCATACCAGTTCCCACAATTTCCTCAGAATGATTGAAACAAGTTCTTTAAGGCAAAAGCGAGAACAGCAGAGAAAACTTACGATGGCATCAATACCTCTCGAATCTCAGCTCTGGAGATCCTTTACTGTGACAACATGTTTACCTAAATATATGCTTACTAGTTCAGATCTCCTCAGGGACTTTGGAGACTGAGACGAATATGTGAAGAAGAAAAAAAGAACAACAGATCTCTCTTAATCCAGATCTACTCTTGCTTTTTTGTAAATGCAGCTGTCATGATTACAAACAGCTTAATAATACAGTACAATACCTTTCTGGTAGAGTTCAGAAAGATGGGGTGATAATTACTGTAGTGTGTGTGTGTTGTATTTTGAGACTTAAAAAGAGATCTTGTGTGACTGAAAGGTGTTATGAAGGGGTGTAGGAGGTGAGGAGTTGTCAGTCAGCCCCTGAGGAATCAGCAAAGGAGGCTGTGGGAAGGAAAGAGAAACAGAAAGAGAGTGATGGAGGAAGGTGTTCAAGGAAAGTTAGGAGGTGTGTTTGCTCCAGTGTGTAATGAGAGCTCAGAACCCAGTGCGTGTTCCTCCTACGAATGTTCGCTGAGCCTTTCATCAGAGCGCCATCCATTCGCCATCTTTCACAACCTCCTCCACAGTGCTCACACACACATATAAATCTGTACACTTGCACCTAGATACAGAGGGGAGCAAAAGTTGGAAAACACTAGTGACGCTGCTTCTCTTTTTGTACAAACATGTTTACCTGATCAGTGTAACAGTTGGTTCTTTTTAATAAATCAAAAACAAAGCGCAATGATTCTTTTTAGGGAATTAGAAACATACAGCTAACAACCAACTTGAAGAGTTAATTCATCATCTCTAAAAAGACAGTAAAAGTGCTTTTTTTTTTTTAATTGAAATTATTTCATCATTTTTATATTTCATCATTTACTCACTACCATTCATAGATATTTTTGCTTTTTTTCCAACAAGACTGCATTTGTTTGATCCAAAATATTATTAAAATGTAAAATTGCATATTATTTATTCCTGTGATGCAAAGCTGAATTTTTATTCCTCCAGTCTTCAGTCACATAATGCTTCAGAAATCATTCTATTGATTTGCTGCTCAAGAAACATATACAGGTCCTTCTCAAAAAATTAGCATATTGTGAAAAAGTTCATTATTTTCCATAATGTAATGATAAAAATTAAACTTTCATATATTTTAGATTCATTGCACACCAACTGAAATATGTCAGGTCTTTTATTGTTTTAAATACTGATGATTTTGGGGCATACAGCTCATGAAAACCCAAATTCCTATCTCAAAAAAATTAGCATATTTCATCCGACCAATAAAAGAAAAGTGTTTTTAATACAAAAAAAGTCAACCTTCAAATAATTATGTTCAGTTATGCACTCAGTACTTGGTCGGGAATCCTTTTGCAGAAATGACTGCTTCAATGTGGCGTGGCATGGAGGCAATCAGCCCTGTGGCACTGCTGAGGTGTTATGGAGGCCCAGGATGCTTCGATAGCGGCCTTAAGCGTCATCCAGAGTGTTGTGGTCTTGCGTCTCTCAACTTTCTCTTCACAATATCCCACAGATTCTCTATGGGGTTCAGGTCAGGAGAGTTGGCAGGCCAACTGAGCACAGTAATACCATGGTCAGTAAACCATTTACCAGTGGGTTTTGGCACTGTGAGCAGGTGCCAGGTCGTGCTGAAAAACTAAATTTTCATCTCCATAAAGCTTTTTCAGCAGATGGAAGCATGAAGTGCTCCAAAATCTCCTGATAGCTAGCTGCATTGACCCTGCCCTTGATAAAACACAGTGGACCAACACCAGCAGCTGACATGGCAACCCCAGACCATCACTGACTGTGGGTACTTGACACTGGACTTCAGGCATTTTCGCATTTTCCTTCTCCCCAGTCTTCCTCCAGACTCTGGCACCCTTGATTTCCGAATGACATGCAAAATTTGCTTTCATCCGAAAAAAAGTACTTGGGACCACTGAGGACAGTCCAGTGCTGCTTCTCTGTAGCCCAGGTCAGGCGCTTCTCTGCCCGCTGTTTCTGTTTCAAAAGCACACGCCTGTGCACGGTGGCTCTGGATGTTTCTACTCCAGACTCAGTCCACTGCCTTCCGCAGGTCCCCCAAGGTCTGGAATCGGTCCTTCTCCCCACAATCTTCCTCAGGGTCCGGTCACCCTCTTCTCGTGTTGTGCAGCGTTTTTTGCCACACTTTTTCTTTTTCCCTTCCCACAGACTTCCCACTGAGGTGCCCTTGATACAGCACTCTGGGAACAGCCTATTCGTTCAGAAATTTCTTTCTGTGGTCTTACCCTCTCGCTTAAAATTTTATGTTCAGAAAAATTTCTGTCAATGATTGCCTCAGGTCGGGTGTCAGTCTCCTTACCCATGATTGCGGTTTTGAGGAATGAACCAGGCTGGGAGTTTTTAAAAAGCTCAGGAATCTTTTGCAGGTGTTTAGAGTTAATTAGTTGATTCAAGATGATTAGGTTAATAGCTCGTTTAGAGAACCTTTTCATGATATGCTAATTTTTTGAGATAGGAATTTTGGGTTTTCATGCGCTGTATGCCAAAATCATCAGTATTAAAACAATAAAAGACCTGAAATATTTCAGTTGGTGTGCAATGAATCTAAATATCATGAAAGTTAAATTTTTATCATTACATTATGGAAAATAATGAACTTTCAAACCTCAAGTAACACATTGATTTAACACCAAAAATATTATTGTCAATATTGAAGCCATTTGTGCTGCTTAATATTTTATTGAAACAGTGATTTTTGTTTTATTTTATTTTATTTTATTTTATTTTATTTTATTTTATTTTATTTTATTTTATTTTATTTTATTTTATTTTATTTTATTTTATTTTATCGGGATTATTTGTTGTATGGAAAGTTAAAAAGAACCACATTTATTTGAAATATAAATCTTTTGTAACTTTATAAATGTCTTTATTGTCACTTTTAAACAATTTAATGCAGGAATAAAAATATTAATTTCTTCAAATACTAAAAGAATCATTTATTGGAAATGTAAAGGAACCAGATTCATTAAGACAATTCTAAACCATTAAATTCATTACAATTCCCATCACAAGCACACATGCACTCATCACACAAACGTAACGTGTTCAGGTCTGTGGCACACATGCACACTCCTACAATTGTTGTCTGAAGAAGGGGTCACTATGCGTCAAGGAGGCATGCGTGGCATGGCGCCCCTTATTTATTCTCCCTGTTCACCACAAAGTCATCACAAAGCATCCCATAATAGCTGCTGTGGGCCTGCATTTTAATGATCCGTTATATGAGAGGTCTGCCTCACAACAAGCTTGTCTTACACAGGTCAGAGGTTGTGACCCCTAGTGCGGCATGTGTTTACCAGCAGGCAGGAGTGCGGGCTTTTGAGTGAAGCTGAGATTAACGCACGCTATCATTGGCTGTGGTTGATTTGAAGCAACAATGTTAAAGATCTCCCCCTCCTCACAGTTATTCCATATGGTTTTATTTAGTTTATTTAGTCATTAAATTTAGCTTATTAAGTTATTTTGTTTAAACTAAATAAAAATTAGAAATGTTGCCTTGGAAAAAAAAAAAAAAAAAAAAAAAAAAATAATTTACCAACATTTTGTTTCATTTCAGTTAATGTTTATTTTATTTCAAGTAATGAAAAACTCCGCCTGACAATTCAGGCTTGTGGTTATTACGTCAGAAAAGCCCAGTTCTTATTAGAAATAAGAGTTAATGGAGATAAAAAGAAACCACATTTTAGAGTGCTAATGCATTAGCATAATTAAAATAATATGTTATATGTTTTAAAATTGGCCCTACTTACTTTCTTAAAATACATTCTTGGTCATATTTTTCCCAATAATTGTATTTTTATTTTATTTTTTTTATATTTGATGAAAAGGACTTTCCTTTTTCCACTGATGTCACACAGTCTAGTGGATATTAACAAATAGCCAAATAGCATTTAGGTGTTATTTTAGCAAACACAAACTCAGGTCTGACTAATTTTTATGACCAAACCAATTTCCAGCTAAACTGAGTTCTCAACGTACTTTTTCTTCCTCACTGAATATTCTATTTCACCCAGAAAAAACATTGTTTTATGCAAACAAAATGTGTTGGTAGTACTGTTTCTTTGACTTTAAATCTTCATGTTGACAGCTCAGCCCCCTTGGTGTAAGCTTGCCTCCTATAAAAGAGCTGAAGCAGAATCACAGTATCTGATTGTGCTTTTACAGCTCTCTGGCTCTATATCACCTGCACCCAGCATGCATTGCTCCAGCTTTACTGAGGTTGTTTGCATACAGCAGCATAGATCAATAGCAAGAAATCAAAATCCTTGCTGCTATACAGCTCCATAAAGGGTTTGTGTATGTGTCTAGAGCTTCCTTACGGCGTATAATGTGACCTCAGTCTAACTCCTTCTTTTAATGTACAAACAACACACACTTAATCAGAGCAGCCTATTTTCTTTTGGTCCTGCAATGTGGTGCATGTGTGTGTTTTTACCAGTGCATTGTTGTGCCCACATGATAATTGAATGTGCGCTCAGGCAGCATCCGTGCTAGCGTTCCAGCTCACACTTTAATTAGTTTAGCTTTGTGTTTGCCGGCTCGGCCATCAGTCGCCAATCAATAGCACTCCGGAGAACAGAAGGGCTCTATTGGAAACAGATACATAAGCTTTGTAGATAGCGCTGCTCATGCACTCGCTCCACATACCTTGGATGGCTTTAAATGTGTCCGATGTTAGAGTGAACATGCTTAATTGTACAGATAAATGAGGCCTCTGAACCTGGTTTTATGTGTGTGTGTGTGTGTGTGTGTGTGTGTGTGTGTGTGTGTGTGTGTGTGTGTGTGTGTGTGTGTGTGTGTGTGTGTGTGTGTGTGTGTGTGTGTGTGTGTGTGTGTGTGTGTGTGTGAGTGAGTGTGTTTGCATGAGTAAGAGAGGTGTGCTTGGTTATTGCTGTTCAGTTATTGCTTTGCTCCCAAAAAAAAAAAAAAAAGAGCAGTAATCCGCAGCTCTATCGGAATTCAATGGCTGCTTTGTTTAAACCTGCTCATTTTCCATTCTTCACCTTTATGAGTTTTCCCTTCCCCTAATCCCATTCACTTTCACTATGGCTCACTTTGCCCCTAACTTACTTAAACGCAAGCCTAAATATCAACAAATTAGATTTCCACCCGCAGCATTTAAAGCAAATGTGTTGAAATAAGTTCAGTCCTTTTCGCTGCGAGGAGCCATTCTGGCTGTTATTGAATAAAAATGCACTGTGCGGGCAAAACAATTATGCACTTTACTGTTGAATCGCAGAAATGATTCCAGAGCGCTCGCCCATTCATCATATTTACCCAATTTAATAATTTCCGATTTTTACAGTGTATTATGGGTGCAGTTAAAAGCAAGAGAGGAGGAGGTAATTGTAAAACCTGTCAGCATTAGTTAAGTGTGTGTAATGGCTGGGTATCACACACTAAATGGCAGTTGTAATATTTAGATCCTCTGCTCATTACCTCCCGATCTGCCTCCTGTGACCTGCAGCACCGGGCCTGCGCTCTCTCTAA